>NW_017306401.1:1977106-1977461 GCF_000935625.1 Nanorana parkeri | reverse complement strand
TTCCTCTCTACCAGGTGGTGAGCTTATCTCAGCCACCTCATAAGAACAAACATACTTTTTTTTGCAACCTTGTACTCACAACCATCCGACTTGTCGCTCACTTAGAATGCTGTCTGAGTCCCAGGGCAGAGAAACATCCTGTTTCAGTCTTGCTCCTTTTATCTCACCTGGATAAGCGGATAAGCAATCGTTAAGCAATTAGTGATCCAGGTCAGAGACGCAAAACCCGAGCTGAATAGTTCAAACCCAAAGTCTTTCCAAAAACCCGGTCTGGGTTCCGCTATTCCTGAATATAGGACAGAAAGCGGGGGGAAATATATCGCCCCTCGAGGACTTCTCCTTTCCTTATGTCACA
>NW_017306401.1:1951615-1976938 GCF_000935625.1 Nanorana parkeri | reverse complement strand
TATATATATATACACACTATATTGCCAAAAGTATTGGGACACCCTTCAAATCATTGGATTCAGGTGTTCCTTGAAATTTCCTTGCTACTAAATATTCCACGGTCAACTGTTCGTGGGATATGATTACAAAGTGGAAGCAACTGGGAACAACAGCAACTCAGCCACGAAGTGGTAGGCCACGTAAAATGACAGAGCGGGGTCAGCGCGCGCAGGAGTCATCATCTGTCTGCAGAGTCAATAGCTACAGACTTCCAAACTTCGTGTGGCCTTCAGATTGGCACAACAATAGTGCGTAGAGAGCTTCATGGAACGGGTTTCCATGGCCGAGCAGCTGCATCCAAGCCTTACATCACCAATTGCAATGCAAAGCGTCGGATGCAGCCACTGGACTCTAGAGAAGTGGAGATATGTTCTCTGGAGTGAGGAATCACACTTCTCTGTCTGGCAATTCGATGGACGTGTCTGAGTTTGGCAGTCGCCAGGAGAACGGTACATGCCTGACTGCATTGTGCCAAGTGTAAAGTTTGGTAGAGGGGGATTATGTTGTTGGTTTGTTTTTCAGGGGTTGGGCTTGGTCCCTTACTTCCAGTGAAGTGAACTCTTAAGGCATCAGCATACCAAGACATTTTGGACAATTTAATGCTGCCAACTTTGTGGGAACAGTTTGGGGCTGGTCCCTTCCTGTTCCAACATGACTGCACACCAGTGCACAAAGCAAGGTCCATAAAGATATGGATGAGCGAGTTTGGGTGGAGAAACGTAACTATCCTGCACCTAGTCCTGACCTCTACCCGATAGAACACCTTCGGGATGAATTAAAGCGGAGACTGCGAGCCAGGCCTTCTCGTCCAACATCAGTACCTGACCTCACAAATGTGCTTCTGGAAGAATGGTCAAACATTCCCATAGGCACACTCCTAAACCTTGTGGATGCCTTCCCAGAAGAGTTGAAGCTGTTATAACAGCAAAGAGTGGGCCAACTCAATATTGAACCCTACGGACTAAGACTGGGATGACATTAAAGTTCATGTGCGTGTAAAGGCAGGCATCCCAATACTTTTGACAATATTGTGTGTGTATATGTATATATATAAATCAAGGTTGTGCTCTGCACTCCAGCTACCTCTCAAACAGTGCCATCAAACACAGGAATCTGTCCTTAATTCCTTATATATTATTTTTTTAAATGTCCAGGTGTTGCAGCACTCAATTTTCTTGATTTGTTCATCAAAAAATAATCATGATCATGACATGATGCAAAAGGGCAACAGTTTCGAACCATGCACGGTTCTTTCTCAAGCCCAATGATAATATACAAACAGACACATGTTTCTCTCATTTTATATTTAAACACCGGAAGTAAATTGATACTACGAGAAGTAAAATGGATATTTCAACTGAATACATTACAACCTAGAGGACTAAACATAGATTTGGATCTGCATTTATTCAGCTTAGCGAAGCTGGCCCCCCTACAATCGACATAAATAAAAACTCCAGTGTGTTTCTTTAGTGCTAATTCTGTGCTGTTTTTTGCCACAAAAATTAACATTTGGGCTGCTTTTATTTTTAAGATAATAGCAATTGTTTTTTTTAAGATGATGACATCACCCAGCCCCCTACAACAGCCAAAAGACATGTAACTGGGCTGGATGGTTAGTGCCATGTTAGTGCTGGTTTGTGCCATTTAAATCTCCATTTTATCTCCTTTCGTTTTCGAGTTATTAACTATTTATTAAAGGTCCCCAAAGGTCACCCTTGCACGTATCATCGAGTTATTATTATTATTACATAGTATTTATATAGCGCCAACAGTTTGGGCAGCACTTTACAATATAAGGAAGACATTACAGTTACAATACGCCCCCTGAGGGCTTACAATCTAAAAGAGGAGGGGGAAATGATACATGAGGTAGCTGTGGTAGCTGTGGGAATGAATTATGTGAGAATGTGAAGGTTCAGTGGTTAGGTTGAGGTGGGATAGGCTTCCCTGAAGAGATGAGTCTTTAGGGAACGCCTAAAGGCAGTCAAGGTGGGAGATAGACGGACAGGTTGGGGTAAGGAGTTCCAGAGGATGCTGGTGACTTCCATTATGGACTGTATCTGACACAGCGCCATCCGTGTTGTCACTTCCAGCACCAACCCTCTGTTAATGTCTGTACGCTGTATGGAGTACAGGTGATTTCTTGTTATTGTGTCTGTCTTCTGTCACATCATCATTAAACACTGTCCCAAAGTAACAGAACTTGTGTGTCAAATTATTTCCAATTAATTAATTAATTAACTGTGTATGTATATATATAGATATAGATCTATATCTATACATAGATATAGATCTATATCTATATATAGATATATATTGTGAGATTTAGCTTCCAATTGTAGCACATTAAGTCCACTCGCTTACCACGTCTTTTTAAGGGCTTCTTTGCCCACTTTTATTATTTCTGGGGAGGTTGCTGACAGGGATCACTCCGTGTGTGTGTGTTAGTTGTGTGTGTATGTGTGTGGGGGGGTGTGTGTGGTGGATGGAGGAGTTGTGGGGGTGGCAGGGGATTCCAGGCCATGCTGTCAATGGCTCTGTCTGGTGTCCCGCCCAGCTCACTGACACACTGACATCACTGGTTGTCAGGAGCTCGAGAACCAGAGAGCCCCACTCGGTTCACACCACGTTACAGTGGTTTGCTCTGAGAGTGTAAATGAGGGTTCATCCTGGAATTTAGCCTGAACAACAAGGAATTGTTATTTGATGCTACTGTGTACTGTTAGAGGATGAATTGTAAATCATCTGCCCAGCCATGCGCTGAGAGAATGTCATTTGTGTGGCATTCCTGCCACTAGATGAACTAGGATAGACTAGGAATTTGCTCTGCTACTTGACTATTTGTAGTGGTGGGAACTGCATTCACCCAGCGTATGGCTGAGCAGATGATTTATAAATCATCCCCTTAGTGTGTTGCTAATACTGAAAATGGTATTAGACTTTAATAAAGTAACAAGGGACCCAAGGGAGTCCCCTCTCCAAAGTTTCCTGATAGAGGATGAAGTGATAGGAACTATTTCATTATTGAATATTACAACACACAAGCAAAATTACTTAAACATTCATGTGCAAATCTCCTTTATTAATAGCCCAGCAGTGACTTAAGAGCCCAGCTGGGATGGTTTTAATTTTGCATGCTAAAACTGTTTTGCTGTACAGTTTGCTTATTACAAGTATAGTACATTTAGTACAAAATGGCAAAGGAGATACAGAAAAACAGAAAGCAATGAAACCAACATTGCAGCTTTATAAATAGTTCAGTCCTTATATGTACTTTCACTGGAAATGTGCAATTTCCCTGGAATAAAAAGCCTCCATTAAAAACAGCAGAAAAAAAAATTGTATAAACATGAGAAGTAAAAAGCAAAGTGAAAGAAAAGCATTGAGCTAAAGATGTAAAACTTAAATTTAGAATATACAAATAGGCCCCTTAATAAGTTATGCTTATACGGAGGCACATAACAGGATTTTTCTACTTACCATAAAAAACAGTTCTTGCCACTGAGGAACACAGGATCAGTAGTCACTCTGATATGAGTTTTACTGCCACTTACAGGAGGAATGGACACTGGCATAAAAAAAAGCCATTGGCCAGCCAAGTATTACCTCTCTCACTCCCAGCATGCTTGAATTCTGTAGAAAAGCAGTACTTCGGAGTAGGTCACAAAGACAAACCAACCTCTGTCCCTTAATAAATCACAAGAAACTGTTTTTTTAAGTACAAAAATCATGTTTTCTTTATCATTCATTAAAGGACACAGGATCGGTAGTTATTCTGATATGAATAGGATGTCCCAAAGCAGTCCAACTGAGAGGTAGGAAACACAGCAAACAAAACACCAACAGGCTCACATAATACAAAAGAATCAAGTGGGGACAGCCTGCAGCTCAGAAAGCTGCCTGAAGGACCATATGCTCAAACCTGTCATCTGATGAGGCCTGAAAATCCATTTAATAAAACTTAGAAAATGTGTGAACGGAAGACCAATTAGAAGCCTTGCAATCCGGCGTCTGTAAGGACGCTCGATCACTTGTATGATGCAAGTCAGGGTGCGCCCCCCTCCTTACCTCTTCTCACCATTGCTGTCCCCGCCGCCACCGTCCCCGCAATCCCGGGCGTACATCCATCCCGTCGATGTGGCTCCGTACACTGAGAACGGAGGGAGTTCAGTACACAATCTCCCTCCGCTCTCCTTACGGTCTCTGAACGCAGGAAGAGATGTATATTACATCACTTCCGCATTCCTCTGTCACTCTCCGGTACAAAAACCGGAGAGAAGCTGATGAAACACATCTGTGCTTCATCAGCTTCTCTGGGGGTCCCTAGGTGACATTAAGGGTCTTAGAGACCCCTGATGTCTCCATAAAGGGGACCTGTCACTGTAATTTGTTATTACATTGGGCACTTCTTAGCAAGAAGTAAAAAAAAAAAATTGCTCACAAAATAAATAAAATTTACACACACACACACACACACACAAAAACCCCCACAAAATGTTTTTAAAGTCCCCCTCCCCCACATAGATGCGCAAAAATGCGTTAGGGGCGCCAACCGAATTGGACACTTTTGGACACAATTGGACAAAACACTGATGTAACATGGGTATTTGCTAAGGCCGCACCTCAGGACGCACAGTGGTCTGTTTTTCATCTCCAATGCAACTTGCTTTGGATGAACTTCATATGTTGGGGAATAACAAATAAACAATAACAGCATATCTTGTGTTCATTTTGGAGTTTGTCTTTGAAACATTCTATCATAGTGCCCAATGCTTGCCTTTTTACAAGATAGAAACATGTACTAAAATTGCTTGAAAATTAAGAGTGGCATATTGAGGCTATAGCATAAAACCTCTGATGCAATAGGGGTGTTCTGTTTTGCAAACACCTCAGGACACTCACAATCCTTATCTAAACGAATCCATTTCTTCTTTGAACACTACAAGCAGATCAATGACGGGGCAGGAAAGTGAATATTGTGCTGATGTTTAAAAAATCTTGCTTGGTAGCACTATTTTTCCTGTGTGTGCACAGAAAGAAACAACAAGGAATACATACAAAGTTGATGCATATGGCTATAACTGCAAACCACAGAAACAACTCCAGCATACGAGTGATTGATGAAACAGCTGAACACTTGATTACCAGCTCCCAGTTTCTATCCATGCAGTCCTATCTGAGCTAATAATGAAGAGTTAATCTGGACAGTAGTTATCTGTGCTAACACATATCTGCATAGAACAGGTCCGCAGGCTTCATCACTGCTTTTGATATATTTATTATATGTATTTTGGTTGTGTTTTTTTATTGTTGGGGAAATAGGTGTTTATAGAAATACATTATTTTTTTATAACAAATTATCTCTTTGACGGTTATTAGTGCTTTCTTAAGGTGCCCACACACCTTGCGATAATCGTACGATAATCGCGGGAAATCCCGCGATCGTACATTTATCGCAAGGTGTGTGGAAGGCCTGCGACCTCTCCTACTGTAAGGTCGTACGACTTTTATCTTATAAACATGTTCGAAATCCAGATTTTCGGCTGGTTTACGCACCTATAAACGTAAATACGCGCCTGGTGCCCCAGCGTGCAAAAACGACAATTGCGCTACATATGTTACATATCGCCGCGAACGTCGCAGTGAGAGCAATCATTTTAGGGCCATCAATCACTGATAACACTAAACTGATGAGCGGTAACAGCTTTTAAAGCGTCGCCTATGGCCAATTTTGGGTATTATCGTTTTTTGAGGTTTCGCGCGCGCACGCAATTTTAAGGCTTGACATGTTTGGTGTCTTTTTACCCGACGTGACCCCGTCTTTTATATTTTACCAAAAAATTGGGTAATAATAAATGTTTTATCATTTAATATAGGGGAAACTTTTTTTTTTTTTTAAATTTCGGTGATTTTTCCTTAATATAGTTAAAAAATATAAACCCCAGTGGTGAATAAATACCACCAAAAGAAAGCTCTATCTGTCCCCAAAAAAGGGTATAAAATTCATTTCAGTACAGCGTTGCATGACGGAATAGATGTCAGTCAAAGTACCGCAGCGCTGAATACTGAAAAATGGCCTGGATGGGAAGGGGGTTTAACACCGCGGATGTCAACTGGTTAATTACCTTACAACCATCGCTTATCGGTTGTAAGGTGTGTGCCCATCATTAGGGTTCTTTTTCTCATGCAATATTCTCTTTACATTGCTTTGTAAATACACCAAACATGAGCGAAGCACTATAAGAGATCTGTTTTTAAACATGGTGGTAAAGCTAGCATGTCTTTCCAAATTTTGAAATGCACGCACTGCAAATTATGGTAGTGGCCCCTAGTTGCTGTTGAAAAGCATTAGCATCCTATTAAAGCAAAACTAAAGTGTTTTATTATGTGCTCTGAAATTGCAAGTTAAATCTTGTACATGCATGCATATTTGCAAAACTATGTGTCTTGTGGCTTTCTCAATATGATATCCAGCTGCTACGCAGGCATGGAAGCAAGACCTAGGATTCTCTGTGACCTCTAGAGGCTTGCTCTCTGCTGCTTCCCAGCTCAGATGTCACAGGCTTTCCGCACATCACTCTTTGCATGTGATCTAAAACCTCTTTCACAGCTAACTACATTTGACAGAACTCAGCTATACCTTAATGGTTGGACAATGATTTTAGCTGTCCCGTTTAGCACTGTTATAGATAAAATTTGAAATCCTCTCGTTACCAATCCCAGGAAAATGTGGGATGGTGGAAAAAAAGACATCAGATGGAAAAGTAACATTTTTACTTTAAAACACAGTTCTATTATTTTCCATCAGAATCCCGGACTAACTAACGAGCTCACAGTTTGCAGTAAATGAATTTCCAGCAGCTTGCTTTGAAACATTTCAATTAAACTATCGCACTGGATACTGGTCAATTCTGGCAGTTTCTACTTTCCAAGTCATTTACAGCAGTAAAGTTATATGCATATGGAAGTAGGAAATTTTAACAGGAGCAACCCATCTGCACGTAGCAATGTCTGTACAAATGTTAGAGACATAATGAAATTACTAATGGATTTTCATATCCAAGGTGCCTAGTTTAAAAAAAAACCTTAACTTTCCCAATTTAAAAAATAAAGCTGCAATGACTGCCTAAGGGTGTCTCGTTATGACTCCTGCTTCCTCATTTTAATGAATATCTTATATGTAATGAATATTTAATCTTAATTTAGATACTAATTGTAAAGAGAGCCACTGAGGTAAGAACTTTAGCATCTCATAAATGTTATAGGATAATGATTTGTTATGTACAGTATGTGCGCTTTAAGTTTACAATCATTCATGAATCAAGTTAATAAAGTAATGTCTACCTGCAAACTACTTATCCAAAAAATGGACTCCTGAGTATATTAATTATAGGAAAAACTCAGCATGCTACAGCAAAATATACCTGATAGAAACAGCTTATCAGCTTCTCTTCTTTACATGCATGTAAGCTAAAGAACAGAATATATACAGTATATACAGTATATATATATATAATGCACATGAGTTTAACTGTAAAATATGTGTGTTAAAGCATGTAAATAGTTTCATTTTTTTAAAGGCCTTAGCCTTATACAGTATGTGAGGGTGAGACGGAGTGTACCCGCAACATTGAAACAGTACAGGCCACTCATCCTTTCTGTAGACCATGATGATATCAATTAGGAATGCAACAATCAGAGGCGTAACTAGAACCTTCAGGGCCCCGGTGCAAGAAACCTTGAAGGGGCCCCTCAACCGTCATGGCACCGCATGGGTAACAGGAAGGCTGCCGAGGTCCCCGGCAAGTGCGGAACCTCAGGCAGCCGCTTGTTTCAAATTTAGTGCCGGCGTTCTGTCGAGAACACGGACCCAGTATCTGCGTTTACGTACAGACGGGATTAACAAGGAAACCGGCATTTATTTACAAAGTATTCGTTTGTAATGGTTAATTGTGACCGTTAATTGCCGTCCATGGCAGTAAATGATGGATGGAATATTATTAACAGTCACAATTAACGATTTAAACAAAATACTTCGTAAATAAATCCCTGTTTCCTCGATAATATTGGTCTGTGTGCAAGCGTAGATGCTGAGGTCGGCAAATTCGACTACGTCCGCATTCTCGACAGAACACCGGTATCTGCGTTTAGTGTTGGGGCATTTTCATGAGTTTGAGTACTCCTGAACTGCCAAGTATTGGCACTGGCGTATCCCTACTTAAAAATATAATGCATTGCTGGGACTTGTAGTCCTACATAGTTGGAGCTATTCTGCATTGCTGTATAATGATTATGCAGCAATGCAGAATACCACCAGCTATGAGCGATTACAAGTCCCAGCAATACATTATAATAAAAGTCAGCACTACAGAATATCACCAGCATCCCCCCCACACTTCCCCGTGCCCCCCCATCCACTCCAGACTTACCTTTCCTCTCCTGCAGGGCCCTCTTCCTCGTCTCCTCGGCCAGGGGGCGGGGCTAAGAGGAAAGGGTCCACACACAGCAGAATGTGCTGCCCGGCGGTGCCTGCAGCCCATTCTGCGGGACTGGTGACAGCCTCTCCATCCCCATCGCACAGCCACCTGTACATGCTGCGGGTGGCTGTGCAGCAGGGAAGGAGTGGCATGATCTTGGGGGGGCTCTTCTTCCTCACTGCCCCCCCCCCAAGTGGCGGAACGCCAGGGCCCGGTCACAATTGCGACCTCTGTAACCCTGGTAGTTCCGCCATCGGTAACAATATAGAAGGGAGTACCTTTCCAAGTTCTAACAAACAGGGTTCTGTTTATCAAAATTTTCACCTGAGTCACACAACATTAACCCAAGATTTATACATTTTGACATAGGATTAATTTAGAAAATAGTGTGAATCTTGGGTGAAAGGTGTGTAAATATTGCATGAAAACAATGATTAATAGATCCTATAGAGTTAGCTTTTAACTGAGATATCCATGATTAAGGACATAAATGGGGGATATTATGCTGCTAAAACAGAAAACTAAAAAAGTGAGGCTGGGTTCACACCTAGGCATATCAAATAAGCGACAAAAACGCCCCAAAGAAGCTCCTGTACTTCTTTGGGCGTAGGGCGTTTTGTAGCGCGTTCATACGGCCTGTAATACGCCCAGGTGTGAACCATACCCATAGGAAATAATGGGATTGCAGTTTTGCAGAGCGTCGAACGTGCTACAAAACGCCCAGATGTGAACCAGGCCTAAGTGTTCAATAAATTGAGAAACAGCAGACTGATGAGCTCACCTGTCGGCTCTCTCCTGCTATCAGCATGTTCCTTGTTAGCACATTAGCACCATAGCACAACTGACTAGTGCTGCTTCTCCCTCTTCCAGTCTACATACAGAAACTGAAAGACACTGATTCAAAGTCAAATTCAGGTACATACACTTCTAGCAATAAAACCAATACCTTTAATAATTTATAATGAATATGGAGCTTAATTTTTTGGGTATTTTATATCTGCCAGGAGTTCAGCTTGAGAGCATATTAACAGCACACCACCTGATGCCCAACTAAGGCCATTAACTGCTTACATTTAAACTTAAGGTTGTCATCTTGTTATTCTTTTTGTTATTGGTCAGCGTTAACAAACAAAATTGGGATGGTGGGGGGGTGTTCAGTGTAAGACTAACAACCTTTTAAAACGCCAACACTTTTGTTTTACCATGGGTAAATAAGCAAGGTTTTGTGATGGATCAATTAGACTCCAAAGAGCAATCAGACTCATTTATTAGCACATCGCAATCATGATATGGAATGCATCTAATGCTGGGCACACACCTTACAACCATCACAAGACAAAAGTCTTGCAATGGTTGTAATGTAATTAAAAAAACGTACGATCTGCCCTTCTTGGACAGGCAGATCGTACTTGCGATGATAGTGTAGCACCTTGCTAAAAAGGAGTGTTGGATTCTATATATATTCTATGTTCAGTTCGATTATGACAAAGCAATCTGTGAAGCAGTGTCTGCCTGCTGCTGGGTGTGGTACCACACAGAGCAGAACAGCCAATGAGGATTGCTATGTGCATTTATGTCTCCCAGCCAATCACTGTACTACAGTAGCAGTGATGCATGCTGGGAGAGGAGATAAATGCTGAGCGTGGCTGATGCACCAGTCTCTTCCTCTTCCCTTCCCCGGGGCCCTCCTGGCCTGGGGGCAGGATGGCCTGGATAGGGCCTAGGCCTGGATATCGGGGCCTGAGCCTGGAGGCCCAGTGGTCAGCCACTCATGTCTGAAGTTGAACCTGAACAGGACCCTTGACAGTACTGCTTGCCAGAAGTTCTCCACACAGATTGCCTGTACGGCTTAAAGGTCCAAGTCTGTGGTGGCAGCAGTTACTATGCTCTATTTCAAGTACAAGGAGTCTACCTTCATCCTGGATGTGCCTGACCCTCTTCCCTCTCTCCCTGGAGTTTCAGAAATAAAAGAGAATCATCTTGGAGCTATTGTCTGGACTTCAATCTGTCGGTAACCACTGGAAGTGGTAAGTGCTATTGGGGCAGCCATGTGTTTTAATAATCCCTAGACAGGCTATGGAAGTCCCGATCATTCAGCGGCTCCTTTGGGGATGAGCGCTGCAATCGCAAGCCCGCCCCGCTGAGGGGCGTGTTTCCGATGACCGCAATGCTAAACGGGCAGTGTGCGCTTGCGCACACCGGCCCGTGCAGCTTTTATCTTGCGAACATGCCACAAACCAGCCGAAAATCGTACGATGTTCGCCTGGTTTTCGAACATGTTCCTAAGATAAAAGTCGTGCGACCTTACACCTTGCGATAATCGTACGATCGCGGGATTTCCTGCGATTATCGTACGATTATCGCAAGGTGTGTGGGCACCTTAAGACTATTCTCAGGATCTAATTTAAGTACTCCCAGGTAACTATTAGATTTTGTAGTACACTAATGATTCAGTGGCGTCACTAGGGGGGTGCGGGCCGCACCCGGGTGACACTGTTGGAGGGATGACACCAAAATGACTGATAGTAATTTTTCTTGTCACCCCCTCTGACAAGTCGCCACTCGGTCATGGACCAAGAGCCCGACAGGTGTTTGAGAGAGGCGGGGACCCTCATCTCTCTGCCGGCGTCCATCACCAACATGGCCGGCAGGTAACAGCTGTAACATCATTGTGCATGCGCTAATACATCACGGCAGGGTGTCATCCGGTACCTGCTCCGGGGGGCCCCCCACCTTGGGACGCCCCTTAATGATTAACACTATAGAATCAGCAATCGTATCTGCAATGCCAACTCATACCTTTACAACTTATGAGTTAAATCTTAAAAATGCATTCAAGTACCCTAACTATTAACAAAGAAGTATCTTATTTGTGTATCACTATGCTGTAGATAGTACATAGATTACCTGAGAACATTCCTAAAGAGGTTGCCACAACAAAGTCAAAGGATTTTTTATACACGGCCAAAAAAATTGAAGCTTATTTAACTAAAGCAGATCAAGCATGGGGGGGGGCGAAAAAAAATGTTCTGCCCCGGGCGCCCATAACTCTGGTTACGCCACTGTAGCTTGTATTAGGATGGTGAGAGATGCGTAGAGATTCAGGCAGCATTTCTCTTTCTGCTCCACATTACATATATACAACCTCATAAGAAACTCACAGTAAATACAAATAGAACTAAACAATTACATAAGGAAACATAAATATCCTTGTCTGTAGAAGTCTCATAAAGCATTTTTAAACTAGCATATGACACACAAAAAGCTCTCTATGGCACTTAGTAAATTATAAAATCACAAAGCGCCAAGGTTAGATGATTTCCCAGTAGAATAGTAATGTAGATTCTGTGAACTCCTTGCTCCACCTGGAATCTACTCACCTGTTATGAGAGAGGCCCTAATAGTCTTCATGCTGAGACCTAATAGAGATCCATCACTATGCATGTCCTATAGGCCTAGATCTCTCATTTTTAGAACAGTTGGAGTCCTTAGCCTGCATCTCCTTCTACCAGAGTAACATAATATACCACAGAGAGTTAGCTTTCTATGTTGAAAAATACTCTGTTATATACACTCCCCCAGGGCTTTGTACAATATACATGAAGAGACATTGGGGTTGATTTACTAAAGGCAAATAGGCTGTTCACTATGCAAGTAAATTTGACTGTGCAGAGTAGTTTTCTCTTAATGAAGAATTACGGTTAAAATTTGTATTAACCCTTGCTGTCACGTACCTGGTAAGAGACCGGAAGGCGAGGAGGCTTCTCTTGCGGCTCGCGGCTCTCTACCCCTGGAAGTAGGGACAGGGAGCAGGCAGACAGCGAGGAGCACGAGTGCCGTGCAGGATGAGTCCAGAAGTCCTCTGAGCGGATGGTATCCAGGCAGAGACGGGAGACTGAAGCGAGGTCCGGGGAGCCAGCAGTCGGAGCCAGCCGGGCAGCAGGGTACACGATCAAAAGGCAAAAGCAGAGTCCAGAAACAGGCCGAGGTCAGGGGCAGGCAGCAATCCAAAATAGCAAAGTCCAAAAACAAGCTGGGTCACAGGAAGAAAAGCAGGAGCAGGCACAGGAACAACTAGCTGAGAAAGACCATCGGCAAAGGAGCAAGGGGAGACTCGTTCTTATATGGTGAGCTAGATCCAATTAGCTGCATCACTTCCTGTGCGACAGCCGTTGCACGTGCTTCCGCACACTTCTGAGCACTTCTGGTTTTGGCACTTCCGGTTTACGTGCGCATGCGCAGCCGCCATCTTGCCCTTACACTTGCAGTGGGGCTACCCCCACACTGCAAGGGTTAAGTGCCCATTTTTGTCTAGGTGCTAAAAAAAAAGTTATACTCACCTGACCATCCGAGCCAGCTCCATGCTTCTGTGATCACTGAAGCATATCTACTCCTCCGCTGCACAGATGGGCTGCTCTTTGTCATCCTCAAGTCTATAAACAGACTATGCACAGTGTGTAGAGCATAATTACATACATAGTTACATAGTTTTTGAGGTTGAATAAAGACATAAGTCCATCAAGTCCAACCTATTGCGTGATTGCATTTATGTTTGAGCTGGTGAGTCCATGTGTGATTTTGCTCTTAGGAGTACTTGTACCCCTGTATATTATGGTCTCCGAGGAACTCGTCCAGGAGTTTCTTGAATGATTCCACACTCTTAGTTGAAATCATTTCCTGCGGCAGCGAGTTCCAGACCTTAACCGCTCTAACTGTGAAGAACCCCTTGTGTGTTGAAATTTTTTTTCCACCAATTTTTGG
The DNA here is from genome assembly GCF_000935625.1 of Nanorana parkeri. Lineage (NCBI taxonomy): Eukaryota > Metazoa > Chordata > Amphibia > Anura > Dicroglossidae > Nanorana > Nanorana parkeri. The sequence goes on along the minus strand of NW_017306401.1, from coordinate 1,963,657 downwards.
TGGTGCCCTCTGGTCTTTGTTACGGGGCTAACTGTAAAGGGTTTGTTAATAATGTTGCTGTCACCATTGAATAGTTTAGACAAGAAAATCATGTGCCCCCTTAATCTCCTAACCTCCAAATTATACAAATTATTAGGGATGCACCAAAATTTCACACGCCAAAACATTTTGGCAGTATATAGCACTCTTGGCAAAATGTGGCTGAAAATTCAGTGCATCCCAGCTTCTTTCCTCCCCGCTGAGCACCAGTCTGTGTGTCTTCCGATGCAGCGGCTGGCACCCAGCGGAGAGGAGAGAAGGTTTTAGGATGTTGAGTGGGGGCCTCCTGTGTCAAGATGGAGAGCGGGTATTGGAGGAGAGCTCTATGATGTCATAGGAGACGGAGCTCTCCTCCCGCTCCTGCTCTGCCTTCTGTGACAGCTGATTCATTATGGAGAGCGGCGTACAAACATTCAGCGATCAGCTGATCGCTGAATGTTTGTTAATAACTGGACATAGTGTGAGTTACTATGTAACAGGTATCAATGAATAGGAAGTGCTCTACATCACTTCCACTTCATTCAAGATTGTGGACATAGTAACTCATACTATCTCCTCAAGTTATGAATGAACAGGAACACTCAGTATAGAGGATTCCTGTTCATTTATAACTCTGTGTCCTCAATCTCTTTTTCCTTTTTAAAAGGGAATATCAGGGGTCTGTTTTGACCCCCGATATGTCTCTAGAGCCCCCGACAGTAAAGTTAAAAAAGAAAAATAAATACAAATAAAATAATTAAAAAATATTTTTGTAAATTTTAAAAAAGGTTGGAAAAAACTTAATTTTCATTTTGGCCTGACAGATTTTTTTTATTTTCGGTCTCAAAATTCAATTTCAGGGCATCCCTAACTTTTCTAGTACAATTAATGGTACTGTGGTAGTGATAAATCTGATACATCCCTACCTAGTGCAGTTTATCTATTCCATGCCGATTTCAAATAACAGAGGGAGGAAAGAGATAGGGAGCAGAAACAATAATCAAAATGGAGGAAATAAAGAGGTTTATTTACTGAAGGCAATTAGGCTGTTCACTTTCCAAGGGAATTTTCCTTAATGAATGAGGTGATAATTTACTTTGGAAAGTATTCCCAATCGTGTGCAAGGAAAGTGGAAAAACTGTATTTTTGCTTGAAAATTATTGGATTATGGAAGTCAGCAGAGCTTCACCTCATTCACTGAAATTCCCTTGCAAAGTGAACAGCCTATTTGCCTTTAGTAAATAAATCCTGATGTTTCCTACAAAATGTAGAGTCCGGCTTTTTTTCTCAATGCAATTGATGTGACATTAGAGTGGAAAAGGCACACACCGATCTATCTTCAATCAGACATAGAAAAGAAATGATAAACACAAATTAGAAGTGCTGTATATCTGTGATACCTAAGCTGCATATTGTATTGCCTTGGTTGTTCTCAGAAATGTTATTATGTTCTTCTCTATATTTGCAGCAGCTAAACAGTATGCAACAACAGTTGCTGTCAGCTCATGCAAGTGGTACTTGCAAAGTCAGTAAAATCAGTGAGACTGAAACGGTATCTGACAGTGCAGACATTGTTTCCACTGAGTCTAAGTAGATTTAGTATCCAGCATTTTCAGCTATCTGTCGATTTTAGTGCCACACAGTCTTTCATAAAGAATCACAGAGGTGCCAGTTTATGATGGCACAACATTGCACATGCATAGAAATAGAAAAGTGCCACTGTTCTTTTATTTGCACAGCTGAAGCTCAGAAACGAAAATTGTCAGCTAAGGATGTTTTCCAAACTCAGCAAACAAGTGTATACCGGAACACTTTTAAGGTGCCCACACACCTTACAACCATTGCAAGACTTTTGTCTTGCGATGGTTGTAAGCTAATTAAAAGCTTGTACGATCTGCCCATCTTGGACAGGCAGATCGTACTTGCGATGACTGCCTGAGGTGCCGCGCGTGTCGGGATCCTCTGGCAGTCGACGGCCAGCTAAATTAGGACCCCACCTGGAGCTCCTCCCACCGGACCAGCGCTGACTCGCCGCTGCTCTCCCGCGCCGAAGGTAAGTGAAAAAAACCCAAAACATAGCGCAAACATCGGGGCATTTTGACAAGTACAAGTACTTGTCAAAATGCCCTGTTTTTTCCGCCCTCACCTTGCAGCGCCCTCAGGCGGCCGCCTGTCTTGCCTTGCTGTAGAGCCGGGCCTGGGTCCACACCCGCAGCTACTACAAGCGATCGGGCATCTCTAGATCGCTTGAATGTAAACAGCCATCCCTGGCTGTTTACATTTCTAACATTTTCCCCACTCGTGTGCGCGATGAGCGCCGCACAGTAGTGGGGGGTGGGGCAGGACCTCCTGCTCCTATAAGGCTCCTGTGCGGTCATTCAGGAATGGCCATGGACGGGAGGTGGTTAAAGAAAACCATAATCAATAACCAATTTACATAACCATAATCAGCAGGTAAATTGCCCCTGGAGGCGATGTCCTCACAGGGAGGGGGGAGTCATGCGCTGTTAAGGAATTGTCAGTGGTGGTGGGGGGAACTCACTTCTTCAAACACGGCGGGGGCAGTGGCGGACTGAGCGGCTCTGTCCGGAGTCCCACCCAGCTCACTGAGGAGTTAGGCGGGACTCCGCTCAGCTCCTGGCATCCGGTGACATCAGTAAGTTTGGCGGAAACGCACAGAGTGTCACAGGTTGCGAAGAGCTCTTAGCAAACCTGGGACACTGTGGCCTCCCCCCTGCCACCACCACCACCCAGCCGCTCCCCAATGAGATGGCAACTGCCTGAGGCTGTCTTATTATAGGGACAACCCTAACCATCATGCCTACCCTCATATTTCAAAACTTTAAAGGAGAACTATGAAGTGAGTGCTTTTCACTTACCTCATAGTTCTAGCTGACCTGTGACAATGAGACGGCTCTCTGCCGTGACAGGGGAAGGGCTGGATTCCCCCCTCCCCGCTCCGCCAGAAAGTATTGACGCCCATGGGTCTTTGCGTGCTAAAAACATCTACATGATAGTGTTTAACAAAAGTGTGTCAGCTGGACCACACCACAGTTCTGCAGTTCTGTCCAAGAGAGGCAAATATGAGTTTCAACAAAGAGGCAACTACTGACCTGGAAATGTGTTCTTGAACCAGGAGGATTTCAGATGTAGCAGCTATGCCCTATAGCAGGAGTCTCAAACTCAATTCACTTGGGGGCCACTGGACAAATTTTCTTCTCCCATGGGGGCCGCTTGCCAAAATACTTCAAAATAAAATTAAACTATATACAGTACCCATGTTTATGTCTGCGTGTGTTTATAATGTCAGTATATGTGTTTGTGATGCTTTGTGTGTACTGTCAGGATTTCTGTGATGCCGACATGTGTGCTAATGTTTCTGTGTCTGTCATATGAGTATGTATTATGGATGCACCAATACCGTTTTTTTGGGTATCGAGTACGAGTACCAATATTTTTTTTCGGTACTCTCTGATACCTAGTACCGGTGCCTTGTGCCCCAATTATCAGAAAGTCGGGCAGCAGATCATGACCCATATTCTGGCTTCCTGATTGCCTGTGAAGCCAGTGTTCTAGTGAAAGAACACCGGCTTCACAGGCTACCTGGCTTTCTGACAAGCGAAGAGTCATGAGTTGCCTTCTGGCTTCCTGATTGGTCAGGAAGCCAGGCTGCCTAGCAAAAAGTGAAGCCGGCTTCCTAGCACATCATGACCAATCAAGAAGCGGGGAGGCAGGTTATTATGTGCCACCCGACTTTCTGATTGGCTAGGAAGCCAGGCTGCTTAGCAGCACACAAAGCTGGCTTCTTAGCCAATCAGAAAGCCGGGAGGCGGGTCATAACCCTCAAACCGTCTTCCTGATTGGAAAGCAAGCTGGCTCCATGCTCCCTCGGTACTGCCCAGTACTCAAATACTCGGTATCGGCACCGATTTTAGTATCAGTATCGGTGCATCCCTAGTATGTATACATGTGTATATGTGTGCAGTGTCAGTATATGTGTTTTTTTCCTAGTTTTTAATTGTAAGCATAGAATAACCAACAGACTCACACATTTACTCACACACAGAAATACGCACACAGAGAAACACACATACACACACACACACAGGAGTACACACACATGCAAATACGCACACACACCCCCAACCATAAGTACACACAATACGCACACATGCAGAAATACGCCCCCCAACCAGAAATGCATACACTATTACACACACAATAAAGCCCCATTCACATCTGTAAGTTAAGGTGCAGTTAGGAATTCCTGTGTGTTTTCTTGCAGCAGAATTCCCAGATCTGGCGTTTACAGGTGGTAGCTGTCAGTTAATGATTTGATGACAGCCGCTGCATGTAAATGCAAGCACACCGCATGTAATCATATGTGATATGCTTACATGAGGTTATGAATCAATCAATCAATGATGTATCCAGGGATAGTGATTGTTTTCTGACTCCGAGTAATCATATCACATGCGCTGTGCAGGCTTTTACATGCAGCCGCTGTCAGCTGATCATTAAATTGAACAGATGACAGCTACTACTTGTAAACGCCAGATTTAGGATTCCTGCTGCAAGAAAACACACATTCCTGATGCAGGAATCCCAAAACGCACCTAAAATTAAAGATGTTAATATTCCACCACACACCCAGCAAAATACAGCAATGACACAGTGGGACAAAAATGCAATGTCAGCCTAAATTAAGATTATATGAGTACTTTACAATTCTTATCTTAATAGGTATTTGGTGGTGACAGGAATCTTTACCATAAAATAACGTATTTGAGCACTTATGAAAAAACTCATAAGCACAGAATACCAGAGTCTGGTACCTGCCATGATCCGCTAATCATTGAATATATTCTGTTCTATGATAGCACGCAAACTGCTGGTTCGCTACGTGATAACCATAAACATGGCGGCGGCCTTGGCGGAGACACATTTTGGCGCTACACGTACAGTGCCCTGACGTAGAAATGGGAAGGACGCAGGGCTGCGTTACGTCAGTAATGCAATAGATGGACCTTTAAGTGCTGGCAAAAGTTTGTTGACTTCCGCGATGCCAAGCATCGCCACTTCTGATTGGCCGACACTCATCAGTTTGTCAGCTCGACCAATGGCGGTATTGGTTCTTGCACGGCCAAACATGGCGGCTTCCAGACACAGAGGCTAGGTGGTTTTAGGGGAAGAATTGAGCAGCCGGGTGTGATCCATCTATTTCTACCGGGAGATCGGTGATGTGGAGAGGAAATGGCGAGCGACACGGGGAGAAAGCAGTTCTGGAAAAGAAACGTCAATAAAGTACCGGGGAGGTGCGTAATACAGTATCAAGTGTCTGGTTACAGGGCAGCAGCAGTACTGATCTACTGACATTTCTGTCACTATGACTTCACTGTCACCATCCCTACAGAAGACACTTCATGTGCAGTCTCTGGATGTCCCAGGGTTCTTCTAGAGGTGACCACAGTCTAGGTGTCACTGCTGATGGGCTTGGGTGGCATTCTATTTCATGTGACAGGTCACTGCTTGTGTTTGGTCCTAGTGCATGTATGATTCTGCTCTTGTGTTTGCCATGTCTGTGTACCTGACAGCAATCCCACAGCCATCCTAAAGAGTATGAATAAGAATATTGGGAAGTAGATGGGAGACCTAATTGAATGGACTTCAGTTTGATGCTGTGCATGTTGTGTCATAAACAGTTGCTTTGCTTTTTAAATGACTTGTTTTCACTTTTATTTTTTTTAAATCTTGCATCTCGGTTCTTCTGGTCTCTTGCATTTTCTTTACAGCCATTTCCTATCTACATGCATGCACTCTGGTTATGGTTGCCTGGCATTTCACAGGGCTGGTTCCCTGATGTCTACATCAGTGGGCCAAACCTGTGTAATGTATGCTGAAAACACTCCTGGTAGTCTTCATGCAAAGCTTGTGTGGTGGGTGACAATGTAGGAGCACAACTGGGAGATGGGGACACCCTATAACAGGAAGTGCCTGAACAAGAACCTTCATGGCCGGCTCATGGGGAATTGTTTTAATATAAGCTGAAGATGTAAAAATATTATAAATTACTTTTGAAATTATATTAATATCTTAAAGATTCTATATATTTTATGCCCCATGGGGCCAATCGCATGAGTCTCACAAATTCCTCAGTGAGACTCATGCAGCATGCTGTGGGTGGGAGGCGCTGTACAATGCAATGACAGCTGCCACTGCCCACGGACTGTTTGCATCCATGTCCGATCATCTGCATATAAATGCAGCCTGTGCAGTTATGTACAAATAGGCTGTGAGGACCACTGATGTCACCGGGGGACCCCCAAAGAGGCTGATGAAGTAGAGATCTGCTTCTCCCAGGCTTCTGTAGCCAGAGAGTGACAGCTGAATGTGAAAGTGATGTAATATCCATCACTTCCACACTCACAACACCGGAGGGGCGATCAGAGGGAGATCGTGTACTGATCTCGCTCCGTGCTCCCTTCACAGAGCCACAGTGCCGGTCCCAGGCTCGCACAGGAAGCCCAGGATGGCTGGGGCGCACAAAGACACAACATACAAGCGATTGGATGGCTCTACAGCCACTGGACCGCTTGTATGTAAACAGCCATTGCTGGCTGTTTCAAAGTTTGACAGTTTCCCGCTTGTGCGTGCCAGGAGAATTTTTCCAAATCAGCTATTTGGGCCTAGGTTGTTCACTTCTCCTGCCTTCTCCAAACTCTGCACCCTTTTGTGAATAACTCTGTAAAAATCTTTAGTGCATGCAGATCACAAAACATCTTCAAGTCATTAGTGAAATCAGATTTAATTTGTGACTTTATTTAATCTAGCTTCCTGGTATTTTGAGTTACTGTTGACGTTCATGCAAACCTGCTCAAAACTCTAACTGCCAACCTCTCCTTCCGGTCCACATCACTTGCGGGGAGTCACATTCACCATCTCGCAGCTATATGTCCCAAAGGTACGGGGAGCGCTCCACCACAACTGCTGGCACTGATTGGATCAGGACAAGGGGATGGTGGCCGTAGTGGACTCAGCTTGGGCTGACTAGGTTCACACCAAACCCAGCCTCATCACTAGCCACCAGTGCCTTCCAGGGGGATCTCATCTGTAGACTGGGAGATTTTGCGAGATCTATGGGGAAAAGGTTTGTGTAAAGCACAGCTCTACGTGCAGGTCGGCAAAAATAATAATGAGGAATCTGGCTGCCAATCATGTTAAACAAAAAAAAAAAGTGGGGGTCAGTTTGCGATCCACTGGGGTGACAGAACAGCAAAACTGGGGAAAAAGCGAACAAAGAGGCAAGTAACTATAAATAAATGCTTTTATATTTTTTAATTTTTGTTCGTTAAGCGGTAGGGCCACTTTAAAGGAGAACTATTGGATCAGGGCTTTTTCCAAAAGTTCTAAGGGTAACGGGAGGACACAAACTAGCGTCCTCCCTTCACCCAAAGCTCAGTGCTTGCGGTCTACTGAGATGAGACGCCGCAGCCGGACGGATCCCGACATTACTTTCTGGATCCACCCAGCTTCGTGAGTGACAACTGGCTCTGCCTGCCTAGAGGCAGAGCCAGCTGTACCCGCCCCCTCCCTGTCCGTTCCACCAGTCAGCGCTGGAGGACCGGACAGGGGAAGGGGGGAATCCCTGCAGCTGTGAGTGACACTCGGGGCTCTCTGCAGGGACAGGATCAAGAAGTGAGCGAGCGACGGTATGTGTTCGCTTACTTCCCGATCTATTGAGCCGACGTGTGACATTTTCATTGTCACAGGTCGGCTAGAACTATGAGGCTGAGTGATTTTCACTCGCCTTATAGTTCTCCTTTAATTGTTTTTCATCTCTGACATAGTCTTTAAAATGTTGCATGTGCAAAAAAACCAACCAACCTACCTCTCACACCTTGATTACAGAGTCTTCAGTGCCTGGGAACAGTGGTCTGGCTCATAGCTAAAACACAAGGAATTGCCACAAAGGTCACACAAAACATAGCGTAGCTCCAGAGAAATGTGAACTCTGGCTGCAAGAAAATGTAAGATATATAGTTGCTGGAAGCATCATTGTGAAATTGGGGCTACCATTGCTAGGAACGTAAGATGTTGTCCTGCTTGGGGGGGTTAGGGGGGGGAGAGGAGCCTCCACTGCTATAGCACAAATTGGCCAGCAACAGCACGAACATCCCCCTGACCCAAATAAAGGAGGTACAGAGTGGGCCATTTACACCTTTTTTTTAGTAAGCATATGCAGGCACTTAAGATGCTTCTAAACCTAAAGGCGGAATTGATCAAAACTGGAGCAGACAAAATCTGGAGCAGCTGTGCACAGCAACCAATCAGCTTCTCTCTTTGATTTTCAAATCTTAACTGAACAAACCGAAGAGAGTAGCTGATTTGTTGCCCTAAGCAACTGCTCCAGATTCTGTTTACTCCAGTTTTGATAAATTCCCCCCAGAGAGTTTCCTTCCAATATTAGTGCCTTCCATCCCAGGGAAGGCTGAACCTGGGTGGGCTTAGCATATCAGAGCAAGAATAGAAACTAGCAACCTAAGGGCATCTGGAGTGGGGGCAAAAGAAAAACGCAGATGGGGATCTACCTTCTTATTTTTTTTTTTTAGTTAGGTGTGGGTGGGTCTGTGGGAGTTGGCGGAAGTACTGGCCCATGGTATGCTGACATGGACTTGCTAGGAAAAATCCTTTAAGTGTAGTTCCACTTTTACAGCCAAATTGATGTGATACCTTTTTATGTTTGTTCTACTGTATGTTCTTATTCACATAGCATAATAAAAAAAACCAATGCTGCTTAAGCTTTAGGCCTCATTCACAATGATAAGAGCCGTCCTGTACAGGTCCGTGCGGCGTGCGCGGCCGTATCGGGCCGCTCCCGGGAAGGACAGGCGCTTTGTTCGATTGCACGCAGCAGCCTGTTCTTCTCTACGGGAGTACTCGGCCGCTCGCAGCCGTATGCTCACCTGAACTGCACGTCTGTGCATGTGTCCATGCTCGGACGCAGACAGGATGGAGGTGACCTCCTGGTATAAGAACAGCCACTGTGTGGCATCCCCACAGCCACTGCATTACATGATCCCCATGACTCAGCCACGGATCATTTTTATATACCTACATTGCTGAACCAAAATAAGTGTGTGCGTATGCATGTGTGTTATATCTATCTATCTCTACCTATTGATATATCTACCTATCGATATATCTATAGATAGAGAGATAGATATCTATCTATCTATCTATCTATCTATCTATCTATCTATCTATCTATCTATCTATCTATCTATCTCAAATCTGAAGTTCAGCTTTAAAAGTACACTTTTTCCTTTTGCAATGTTTCAATGTATATATCAGAGGTTGGTTGATCTCTAAATATTTATAGCTTTAAATAAGGAAAATGTACAAAAGAGCTTTGTTTTCCATGGCATTGCAGATCACGTTTTCCCAATCATATGGCTCCTTCAGAAAAGCAAACGGTAGGTTTACCCTTAAAGCAAATCTGTACAGCGGAAGTATAAATCATCTCTGACCTGCTTTTACGAGTTCCCTGCTTGTAATTTTGATGGTTAGGTGGCAGCTTCTATCTTTCTTTACTAGGAAACCTGACATTTGAGAATACATAGGCTGCCATGGCTGGTCCTCCTTTGAAAATGCTATTTATTTTGAGGCATGGACCAGGAACAAGCATGCAGTTTAGGAGTTCTAACTGCACTTGTTGTATACTTATTTGCAGTCAGTGATTCAGAAAGTACTAAAAGCCAAAGGGTCAGCTTGATCTTTAGATGACCATAATGTGAAAACAATGGCAGTTGATGCATATCTCATGAGACTGTATTATAGAGTTTCATGTGCACAAGAGCTTGCTGGAATGACACTGAACTTGCAATGTGTAGGGAATTTAGTTTTGCAGAACTAGAATCAAATGAATTACATAAATTCTTTAGAAGAAGGGGCAAATATCTGTAAGCTAATAATGCCAAGCGTAGGCTAAAAGAGGAAGAGGAGATTCCCGTAAAAATGAAGAGGAACAATACACAGTCATAATCTCATGCTGAAGAAAAGGCGTAATGTAATTGCTAAAACAAACCTCAGCAGATATGAATGTATATGATTTATAGGCTCATTTACATAGTACAGTATTTATTGCTTTTATCTAGCTTTAGGTATTGCACTGCTTGAATGTAAAAATCTGTTGGTGCCATTTCTGTTATTTGCATTAGTGCCCATAGTACATAGTACAGAGCTGCAATATTGTTCTTGCTGCATTATTTTTAAAGTGTATCTAAAGCCAAACTTTGTCGGGTAGATCCTCAAATCATCTCTGAATTGGTGCTGACACTGTCCTTCCTTCTGGAGGGTGGCTACTTTTATTCCCCCATGGTCCCTGTGTGTGTTGTAAAGTAGCCACTGCTCCAAGCTCACTCCTGTGGTAGACTATATTTTCAATACAAATTAGTAAACTAAACGTTTTTTTGTTTTTTTTAAAGCCTCAATTTCATTTTAACTTTGCAGTGCTTTATACCAAAATCAGAATAGTAGTGTCATTTAATGCTGCATTCACATGTTGCGTTTGCGATTCCTGCACGGTTTTCCGCGTGGAAGACCGTGCTGGAAAAAAATGCTAATATTTTAAAATCCACACGGTTTGTGGCTATCAAATAGCCGCGAACGTGCGGAACCTGGCGGATTATGGCACTTATCACGTGGCCCCTGCAATGGTCTGAACGATGCACATTGAAGTGCATTGAATTACCTGTTTAGAGCGGCTCTGCGCGTATCCGTACAGCAGAATACGTGTGGACAGCCGCTCAGGTGTCAATGGAGCCTTAAGCAGGAAAGTTTAGAATAAAATATATACTTAATTTTTTTCACATTCGCACTAATGTTTTTTTTTAAACTGACACTGTTCAAAGAAGAAACCCCTTTTTCTTTTCTTTAGTTTTTTCTTTAGTTGTTTATGGGTTTCTTAAAAAATAAAATGTATTTTTGCTAGACAATATCACTAACAGAAAGATTTGTTTGTCCTAAAGAATGTTGCATGCTCTACTGTTTGTTAAGAACACCTCAACCTAACCATTGAACCATCACATTCTCAAATAATGAATCCCCTCACAGCTACCTCCTCATGTATCACTGACCCCTCCTCTTTTCGATTGTAAGCCCTCAGGGGCAGAGCCCTCCTTACCATCTTGTCTTGAATTGTATTGCAATTGTAATATCTTCCTTACATTGTAAAGCGCTGTGCAAACTGTTGGCGCTATATAAATACTATGTAATAATAATAATAATATTAATAAAATGGTTGCCGAATAAACAGTCCCGTAGAAGAAATATAACAATTACCGTAAGTGATTTGGGAAATTATCTAGAACTGATAGAAAAGTGATTTCCTCAGATATGTGTCACATCCTCTCGTTTCAGTTCCCATTCATCTTCACATTGAGATGATTTGCTTTCTCAGTTGAAGTACTGTATATTAAAACAAAACTTTTATTTTTGATAGTGGAGGAAGTGTTAAAACGCCTGTTTTTAATTTCTGTCTGTGACCAAGCTGAGCAGAATCATTATGTCTGTTTGTTGTGGAAATCCAAAATTTTATAGCTATTACCAGAACAAGAATAGGGGATTTGCTCTCACTACTGTTGTGTTTCTGCATGAGGAACTAAAGGGAAAACTCCCTAATCATCAGAAAACAAAAACTTAAAAAAAGTTTTGGCTTTAAATATGTTTAAATAATAATAATAAAAAAAAAAACTTGCCTTATTTTTTTATTTTATTGAAAGTTAGGCCATGCGGGTATAACTTTGAAAGTGGTATTTAAGGCAGAACAGACTCCCTTTTAAAAAAAAAAAATAATTTTGCATAATGTGCAAGAGTAAAAAGATAACTGCTTTTTGCCTATGAATTCCTCTAACACACTCCACCCCAGCTTTTTACTTGCTGTTGTAGCAGAGCAGTGCCCTATGTAATATGTTTACTCCACCTCCGGCAAAAATCTTTTGGCTTTGACTCCACGCTACCAAATAA
>NW_017306401.1:1899843-1951590 GCF_000935625.1 Nanorana parkeri | reverse complement strand
TATATATCTCTATATATATATATCTCTCTATATATATATTCTCGTCAAAAAAACAAAAACGCAGTAGTATTGCAGTGTGCAATGATACCTTTTTTATTGGATTAACAAAATATATAAAAGACAAGCTTTCGAGAGTCAACCTGTGTGTGTGTGTGTAACACACACACACACACACACTGATCAGTCATAACATTATGACCACCTAATATTGAGTAGGTCTCCATTTTGACTCCACTAGCCCTCTGAAGTTATGTTGTGGTATCTGGCACCAAGCTGTCAATAGAAGATGCTTTAGGTCCTGTAAGTTGTGAGATGGGGCCTCCATGGATCGGACTTGTTTTTCCAGAACATCCCACAGATACTCGATTTGGATTGAGATCTGGAGAATTAGGGTTCAACACTTCAAACTCATTGTTGTGTTCCTTAAACCATTCTTGAACCATTTTTGCAGTGTGGCACAGCTCATTATCCTGCTGAAAGAGGCCACTGCCATCAGGAAATATTATTTCATGAAGGGGTGTACTTGGTCAGCCATGTTTTAGGGAGGTGATATGTGTCAAAGTAATATCCACAAGAATGGCAGGATCCAAGGTTTCCTAGCAGAACATTGCCCAAACCATCACACGGCCTCCACCGGCATGCCGTCTTTCCATTGTGCATCCTGGGGCCATCTCTTATCTAAACCCATAAGCAAATATTTCCTATCTTACAGCTTACCAGTCCTTATAGAAGAACTTTAGGAAAATAAATCTTAACCCTTGCAGTGGGGCTACCCTCACAAGGTTTAACTGCTCTTTTTCCTCCCAAGTGCGAAATTAACAAAGTTTTTTTATACTCGCCTGAACCTCACAGCCGACTGGATGTTAGAGTGCTCCCCTTAGCCTGTCTCCTTGTCTGCTCCAGCAATAGACTGTTGCTCTAGCAATGGACACAGTGTATTGGATGTGAAAACTCATGTGTCGTAGACCGAAATAAATTCGATACCGCACCCATCCTAGAAAAAAAAGGTTAAGCTGCACCCAAAGAGCATAATGCTAGAGAAACTGACGTGGACTGTGTCTGTGTAGCAGTTTCTACTTTATTAGGATAAATAACTCCTATTTATTGCCATAATCATTAATAATGTATTCTAGGCGTTTCAAGGTGTTAACTACTCATTAAAATATGTATTAGATATATTGTGAAATCAGCATCATATGAAAATTGTTTTAAAACTAAAGTTATATGTCCTTGGCACAAAAGCTATGCTTTAAGGGCTGAAACACACTTTTCTCTTTGGTACGTTGCTGTAACATGAACGTTACCGCAGTGAATATTAACGCCCATTACATGTGTTAGTGCATTGTGGTTTAGTTCATTTTGAATGGCACCCCAACAACACTAATACAATGCAGTTCCAACACATGTGTTGCAGCACTGCACAATGCAAAGTAAAGCCATTGCAGTGCATTGTTGTGTGTTGCATTGAAAAAAATAGAGCATGGCCTTTTTTGTTTGTTTTGGTGTATTGCCAACCCTAATCATTTGAATGGGCTGCATTACCGCAATGCACGTTAATGCATTTAAAAACGTGCGCTAAGGCTATGCACTAGGGTGCCAATGCCTGAATGGGCTCTTAATGTGTATATATATATATATATATGCAATCCATAGAACAGACTATTTTGCTTCCATGGTAGCTGATATAGGCACTATGGACCACACCCATCTAAATGTTTAGCTCATAAATCCAGTTAAGGAAATCGGATTAGAGTTCATAAGCTTCCAGGTGATGCTATAAATTATTTTCTCCTGCTGTAATATGTTTTCTATATGGCTTCTGCATCACAAAATCAATCACTATAGAGGTGGCATGTTAAATTGTTTCTTATGAGACACAGACTTCTATGAAAAATTCTATGACTCCTAATTTTTTTAATATGTGTCTTATTTTGTTTTTTTTTTGTAATAAAATGTATTGACATTGTGGTATTTTTTTATCCCCTCTGCAAATTAGCATTCAACATGTATATGGTGCCCAGCATCCTCCTTTTGATCCACTGCTTCATGGAACGTAAGTCAAGTTTTTCTCTTTTTAGTCCTTTCATCTTCTTTTATATTAAAAATGCAATAAAGCGTACGCACAGGCTTTTAGCTTGGTTCATATGCCCTGTAGACAGTTGGCCTGTTTTTTTTTTTTTTTCTTGTTATGGAAATGATAAAAAAATGTGGATTGTTGATTGTCATTCAGTTGGTATGAACTGTGTAAAGTTCGCTCTTCGTGCACTTCTGAGAACTGTGCAATTAAAATTATTCCAATTTTATTTACACATTTCTAAAAACAAGCTTTAAGTTTTAATATCGGGCTTGTGTTTCCTGTTGCAGGCAGGCGGAGCCTATATCTCGATGGCTGTCCTCTCGATGGCTGTCCTGGAAGATTCCTGGAAACAGAGTTATCAGGTAATCAACTCATGTTTTTTTTTTGTAAACCATAACTAATACAGCAGAACTGAAAGGTAAGTGGATTCATGGAAGACGTACAGCACAAACAGTTATTTGACAAGGTTTTTATGTTTCATCTCTAATGTCCAGCTTCTCTCCCCCTGCCACTATTACCAGCAAAATGCAGCCACTCCTGTGAAGAATGACACTTGCAGCCTGCAAGTGTCATTGAGTATATACAGTGAATAAATGTGTTTTCAGTGTATTTACTATATAAGGCATATGCAGATCAAAGGTGAAGTAGTAAATAAGATGACATCACTTTTTTACAGTTGTGATAAGCCACTTTTGTGGTTCACAAGTCTTGCCACTCTGTATACCAAGGTTTGTGACACCACTGCTTCCTGCCCCTCTTGTTGGAGGCTGGTTAATTCTTACCCAAGGTTAAGGGGGTTCACGACCACTCGCTCCTTTTTTTGATTAAATATAGTAAGAAAAGATTGCTCTTTTACAAACTGATTACAAGTGGAAATGCAACTTTACAAAATTCCCCTAAAAAAGGTTTTCTGTACCGGAGAGTGACAGAGGAATGCGGAAGTGATGTAGTAAACATCACTTCCTGCATTCAGAGACCGGGGAGGAGAGCGGAGGGAGATCATGTACTGATTTCCCTTCATTCTTAGTGCACGGAGCCACACTGCCGGTCCCGGATCGGACATCTGGGATCACGGAGAGGGAAGGAGGGTGTGGCACAGAGAGATTCATCATAAAAGCGATCAGGCGTCTTTACAGATGTATGTAAACAGCCGTCGCTGACTGTTTCAAAATCTGGCAGTTTCCCGCTCGTGCGTGCCAGGGGGCGCGCGTGGGCACCAAGGATGTTTAAAGACGACCACCCACATTCAGAAAGCTCCCGTCTGGCCGTTTCTGAACGTTCGGCAGACTGGAGGTGGTTAATAAAAAGACAGAGTTTAATGCTACTTTGAGGATAATAAGATATCATATGTGAACATAATGAGGAAAAACAAGACTACCATCAGGTAGGGCCAGGAAAGGGTATTATAAGCCTGGGATATATCGAAAGCATCAGTAACCTAGGTCGAAGTGGTTAAGATGACGTTTTTTCCAAATGCGTACCCCAGCTTGTCCTTAAGGGAAGAAAACCCACTTGGTCCTTAATAATTCAATGTTGGAGTAGAAATAGTTCACGCAAGGGTGTTTGAAAAAGTACAGACATAACCAAGTAGACAATCACTATAGCACTATTATCTGAATGGGAAAAACAAAAGGAGGCAGTGGTTAAGAAGGATGACTGCACAGCCAAGTATTAGTCCAAAGGTGCAATCCCTGCTATGTCTTTAAGTAAAGAAAACAACAAACATAAGGAGGATACCCTCTCACTTGAGCTACCAAATGCCGTCTGGCACAGGGCTAACAGCAGTTTCAGGAGCAGAAGGGGGCATTAGGCACCCACAAACATATATACAACAGAAGAATATCATCAGTACATGAGAACTGTGGCAAGAAATAAAAGTTCATCTGATACATCCAATCATATTGGGTACCCCTAGCTCTGCCTGCCTCAAGATCCAAAATAAGTAAGGAAAGAAAAATAACAGAACAATGGCAAAGGAAATGGGGGTCACCCTTGGATGGCTTGCAAGACAGTTCAAAAAGACTGGACGTTATGAATGCTGGACATGGCACAGCACAAAAGTAGCAAGTATAACTACATATAACAACCCACACTGAACCCACCTAGGGTGCACAACACAACCAGAGCAAAAGATAATTCTTGACATCAAATCATAAATATAAACACATAGCAACTACAAAAAGGCCCTAGCAATACACTGGTAACAAACAGGTGTTATCCCAATTTGGGCCCCCCCACCTGAGGCAGAGCATTGTCCCTTTTTAGAGGAGGTTTTTACTAATAGGTGGGCCATGCCCAATATGGATTCTCCACTAATCCACATTTACAGAGAAACAACCAGAATGGTCAAAGGTATACTTGCCTTTGGGTACTTCACTAATAGGAAATTGAATTTCCTTCTTAGATCCAGATTTTGTTAACTGTGGTATGGCTCTTTCCTGTGCTGGTGGTAACTCTGATCCGTAAAGTCATGTAAGAATGGATTCATTCCTTATTCTCCATCTACCCTAAACTATCTGGATGGAGGAATCTCCCGCTGGGCCAAGCTTCAGTATCTTGCTAGTTGGCCCCGCTGGCTCTCAAAATACGTGAACAATGCCTGCATCCAATCAGATTGTTCATGTATTTTGACAGCCAGCGGTCTTGGGTCTCTGGCTAAGGGTACTTTCATTGCCCCATGGCTGTGTACATATTGCTTGATTGTGGAGGGTTAGAGGACTTTTATTCCCATGGATCAGGTAGACAGGCACTTCAGGGGGCTTTCCCTGTCAAGTTCTACTAACTCATGCTATGCTTGTCTTAATGTTTTCTGTGCTGCACTGTGTTTCTGCACCAGTATGGGGTAGTTGTTTTCCAACTCCTGTCTATTTTGGTGGGCACTTTTTGACTTAAGTCTCTCTGACTTAAGGCGGTTCAATTGGGGATGTCTCTAACTCCTTAGGTGTTGACCATGCCCTTGGGCATTGTGCTAGATAGTTCTCTATCTTGATTTATCTCCTATGAGTTTGAGTGGCTTCCCTAGAGCCTTTTCTTTCCTAATGCGTAGGGTTGAACAATTGGGGATTACGCCTTTTGTCATCTTTAGATTGGCTGGGAAACATTTGTGTTCCTTTTTATTGTCCATTCTTGTTGTTTAGTCTGTTCTCCTGCTTCTGTTAGTTATATTACTTGACCTGTTGGTGTTTGCTATGGTCCACATCTTTTGCTGGTGTGGAATTGGTGTCCTTTGAGGTAGTCATTCCCCTTGTTGATGACATCTGTTGGAGAAGCAGGTTGATCCTTTGTGACCTTTCTTGGGTCTTTAGCAGATCCCCTGTCCCTTTTGGAAACTTCACCTCTTCTTCTGGTTCAGATTCAGGCATTGGTCCTTCTGTTAATTACACATGGCTTCTGGTTCTATCTTGGATCAATCAGACGCTGTTGGTTTGCTTTTGGATGTCCAGACTTTACTTGGCATAAAATCTTTTTCTTGATTTTCATTTGAGGACACAGGACCCCTCTTTTGTCTGTCTATTGGCCTTCTGTACTGCTTGCCCACAAACTGAAGTATGATGTTTAGAGGTGGTGCTATATGATGTCTGGCCTGTAATGGGGGGTTTTTTTTGGTTGCTAGTGACCAAAGCACCTGTAGGTGGCAGAATTTAAGCAGACTATTTCAGAATTCCTAACTTCCTGTGTACCTTAGAAAAAAGTTAGTGACATTTAAAGTCACAATACTTCTCCTCCCTAAAGGTTCTTCCCTATTTATAATGGTCTGGCCCTCTAGCAACTTCAGCGCAAAATTATAGCTAATTTGCCTACAGAACGTCAGGTGGTCATAATAAACTGGCCACTCAGTGTATGTATGTGTATAGATATAGATATGTATATTAATGGCTGGTTCCTCTTTGCTTTCCTGAGGACTGCCTCACAGCAGTTGAGGCAGGGTAATTGTACAGTTGAGCCATCCTGCTCCTTGTTCAGTTCAGTTATTTGCAGGTTTTCACTGACTGTTTGGAAATCTTTAAGTTCGATAAAGTAAAAGTTGTCGTGCTGTTTTCCAAATGTTCTCTCTGTTAAGTCTGCCTTCAGCACAGCAGCTTTCCGAGCATACAGACTTCATTTGTTTACAGTATAGCAATTTAATATTGATAAATTGGAATGCACAAGCTTGTTCTCCTTTATTGCTGTAGCTAAATAGAAGCTGCAATGTAAAATGTGTTGTAAACAACGCTTCTGCTGTTTTAAGAACACAGTGCTAAACTATCTCCGTGGTAAAATCAATCAATGTACATGGTTTGTCAATTTCCAAACACATTTTTACTCTGCCGATGCCTAATCCAGAAGAGAAAAAAACCTTTAAAAAGCTTTTAGACAGCAACATGGGAGTGTTTCTCTCTGGTAAGCCTGATGAGCTCATGCCAAATCTTTGTTAAATTTACTAGAGTTAATTATGTTAAAAAAAAAAAGATGCCCATTAAGGCAGTCTCCTCCCAACCTCTCTGAGTCCAGAGGAAGACAGAACAAGATCCCCTGGGTAACACTGGCTTCTCTTTCCATCACTAGAGGAAACAAATTTAGTTGTAACTGCCTAGACCAGGTAGGCAACCTCTGCACTACACTTGTGGGAAAACTAAAAATCCCATCATGCCTCTGGGATGCAAGTGTGTGGCTGTCGGAGTCTTGCAATGCTCAAGGGACTTGTAGTTCAACAAAACTGTAGTGTTGACATTGCCTGCCTCTGGACCAAACGTATACAATTTGATTATTTCCCTAAATCAAAACGTATCCATAGTATCCTTTAGCAGTTATCTAGTTCATTTTTTTTTTTAATAACTGTTATTGATTTTGCCATCTACCTTGTAAAAGAGTATTTCAAGGCTTACCTAATCTTAAAGTGGACCTTTACCCATATCTTTAAAATAACAGCAAACTCACCTTTAGAAATGTTTGGTAATGACAATCTACAAACACATACTTCTAGATAATTACAGACTTTGTAGTCTTTGCATACCTTATTACTCTTTTCTTCCCCAGTCTTCTGACAGTGGGCCATGTTTACTAAGGGTGGATTACTAGCTCTCCTATTTCCTCCGGGATTTCTGCCACATGTGACTAGGACATGTGACCATGCACATCATCTCAGGGGAGGAAAATGCCTTTCCCTGAGATCTGGTTTAGAGATTACAGATGAGATTTCCCAGCAATGCTCTGGTGATGACAAGGCAATCCCAGTGTGCATTGCTTTGCCAAACTGAAGTCATTTTACCCTTTCAAAGCAGGAAGTGAATGCTCTGCAAGTGTAAGTATTTCAGAATCACAGCATTTTACACCTGACATGTCTATGTTATTACTAATCATCATACATAGGAGGATGCATTGGTAGAATTTGATTTGCCAATGTGAAGGTCTGCTTTTAAAGTGTTCAAAATCTGTTTTTTTAGTATGTTCTGCATAATGTCTTATTGTATACAGTTTTCTTAAACAATCATTTTTACACATTGCCAGTAGAACTATATGCTTCTCATAATGATTCATGTGTTATATGTTGTGGCCACTGTTACTCAAATATAACTGGGCCTGTCCACCTGATACAGTATCTGATATCGCCCAGTCTATCAGTCTGCCCTCTCTAGTTGTTGAATCCATCACTTTTGTAAAATTAGCTGTCTTTTAATGTGAGATCAAATCTGCTTCCATTACTAGAGACAATAACTTTCCTGTCCCAGTTGATGCTGTTAATGGGTAATTGAGATTTAACCGTTCTTTTTAAATCTGGGCCCCCTAAGGGCATATAATAGAAAAAAAAAAAGGATTTGGAAGGCATTCAAAGCGAAATGTCTAAATTAAACAAAAAACTTCAGTATGGTACAAACATACAGACAAATCCATTATACATACAGTTTTAACATTGTCAGTTGGTGTATATATTGGCATTAAAAGGTATATGCTTCCCAAATATAAGCGAATGATCGCAGATTACACCTAACATGGCCTAATCCCCAATCGCAGTTTACTGGTTTTCTATTCTACAGACAGAATGGCTATTTAAGGAGGCACTGCCTTATTTCTTATTCAGGACACCGTGACAGTGCCTTCTGATATAACCCCCCCGGGAAGGTTTACTCACTCATCAGTGCTCCCTTACCTCTTCTTTCTGTTCTTTCTGCTCTATCATTTGCCTTTTGGGCCTGAGTGGCCAATCGATTGCCTGTAAAGTGTCATGTGGGGGTAGCAGTGATGTTATCCACCTGGGGTAATTTCTTGCATGAAGCAATACAGAAGCTTAAGGTGCCCATACACTGCACGATTCTTGTATGAGAATCGCGGGAAATCTCGGGATCGTACGAGAATCGTGCAGTGTGAATGAAGACGTGTGACCGTTTCCACTGTACGGTCGCACGTCTTTTGTCTAAGGAGCATGCTAGAAAACCAGCCGAGAATCGTACGATTTTCGGCTGGTTTTTAGCATGATCGTAAGATCAATACCGCACGGACCGGTGTGCACACGCGCACACTACCCGTTCAGCATTGCGGTCATCGGAAGCCCGCCCCTCAGGGGGGGCGGCCTTGCGATGATCGCAAGTACGATCTGCCTGTCCAAGATGGGCAGATCGTACGTTTTTTAAAATTACTTTATAACCATCGCAAGACTAAGGTCTTGCGATGGTTGTAAAGTGTATGGCCTCCTTT
Organism: Nanorana parkeri; assembly: GCF_000935625.1. Lineage (NCBI taxonomy): Eukaryota > Metazoa > Chordata > Amphibia > Anura > Dicroglossidae > Nanorana > Nanorana parkeri. Next base: position 1,942,841 of record NW_017306401.1, on the reverse strand, counting down.
ACTCAGAGTGGACTTCTACAATGGGCAGGGGGAGAGGAGTATGGATTAGTAAGGCCTACAGAGCGGAAACAGGCTCCAATGCCATCTTAAAAGCTATCTGCTGTGGGTAGGGTTTTCACAGGGCAGTAGGGCAGCGGCTGTCTGGCATTCAGGAGGCAATACTTCTTCTTTTTTTTTTTTTTTTTTAGAGGGATTTGTCATTGAACGACCACATCTCAACCAGCACATGGCAACAGCTCTGTCCTATTTACTTCGGTGGTTGTGTTTGACAGGCAACTCTGTACCGCCTGCCAAACACAAAATGCTGTAAAACTTGCCGCAACCAAAAGCATTGCTGCCATGGCAATATGTACAGTACTGTCTGTACGGCCAACTAATAGATTATGAAAATAACCATTATTTGCAGACTTAGTCTCATCAGTGTAATCAATTTTTTGTTTTTTTTATGAGAAATTAAGAATTTGCATAAAATAATTCTAGGTATATATCCACCTTAATTCAGTATTTAACATTTTTTGTTAAAGACATGTGATCCTATTAAGATTGGTTTCATGTTGTTGTTCAGGACTGGAAATCATTTCTGTTTATGCAATTGACTTAACTCTGCTTCTCAACTATAAATAAAACATTTTTCTAAAATACCGTTGATGCAGGAAATTCTGGTATATGCTTTTCAACACATTTTAACACATCGCTATTCATTGTGAGGTATCCTACAGAGCAGTAAGTGCTTTGAGAATCCGGTGTAGAAACTGCTTGGAGTTCAATTAACTTAGTAATTCCCTCCAGGTTATTGATCAGAAGCCAGAAAAAAATGTAACTTGCTTGAAATGTAAAATTTTAGCTAGGTTTATGCATGAGTAGCAATGATGTTATTGACCAACATGCAGTAGTTATATGGATTCCTAGAAGCTCCATGACTTAGTGGCTAATGCGCCTGGAAGTGGTTAAATTGGCACTCTTTCCCTATATAGTGACCATGCTAAGTGGCTTATTTTTATAGCATTGATTGAACTATAGATCATATAAAAATGTTTTTCAGCAAAAGTTTTCCTTTTCTTTTATTGAAACTTTCACATGCTAAATTACAGTTAAAACTAAATATTTAATTTTCCATTTGTGGCTATATGCTAGGGATTTGTCACTAACTCTTATAATGTAAGTTAAGGAAAATACAGATTTGTCACATTCAAAAAGTAAGCTGATCTTTCTACATTATGACTTGCAACGTTTTTTTTCTGCACTGTCTCTGTGTGACATCAGTCGTCTTGGTAGAAGCAGGGTTTGGCTTCCTCATGTTGCAGCCTCAAACAAGGAGAATAGTGAGCAGTAAAGCAGTGACATAATTAGCTTTTCTAGATGTTCCATATAACATAGCAAATCTTTAAGTTTTGAATACAGGACCTTTTAAAGTCCTACCTACATGCATTATGTTGTAAGCATCCATACTCTGTCCAAACCTCAGTTGAAGGGGCAAAACATGATGGTCTTGACTGCTGGTTAGTGTATTTCTCACTCCTTTTATCAGGAGTAAGTAGTGTTAAAATAGCAGACTAATGACCAATATCGACTAATAGTGCAGAACTGTGCCGTGGTGAAGGATCCCTTGCTGCCTCTCTGCGCATGGCTGAGAGCCAGAGGCAGCATCACCTGCCCCCTCCATGGTTGCTAGCTCCAACAGCAGAGGAGCAAGAGGGGAATCCTTTCTGGGGGTGTATTGTAGCTGACGGTTACTACTGTAAGCTGGGAGCAAAGACCTAGAACTAAAGACTGCTCAGCGGTTACATGATCAGTCGGCTCTCGGCCTTAGAGCTGGCATGGGACTGCTGCAGTGTCACATGGACGCTGAAGCATTGGGGTGAATATGCATGTGTAAAGCTCTATTCAATTCTCCTTTATTGTGTTTCTGGGACCTCCAAGCTAAAATATAGCTAGGATCTGTTTTAAATTTTCTAAATTTTATTTATTGTTAATTCTTCGATTTGCTCCAAATGAGACTAAAAACAGATAAATAAAAATAATAGGATGAAATCTTGTAGTGCTCTTGATTTCAATGTCATGCTTGTGTATTTTGTAAACAAGCAACTAAAGGCAATTGGGAGCAGGTAGTACTTCCTAAAACCCAGCTCTCCTGACATCTTGAAGATGTTGACTTTTAGGCCTGGTTCACACCTGGGCGTTTTGTAGAGCGTTTGAACGCTCTGCAAAACGCTCAAACACCGAAATCCCATTATTTCCTATGGGTATGGTTCACACCTGGGCGTATTACAGGCCCTTTGAACGCGCTACAAAACGCCCTACGCCCAAAGAAGTACAGGAGCTTCTTTGGGGCGTTTTTGTAGCGCGTTTCAATTGGGATACAGCCAAGTAGCCCTCGGAAACGCGCGTTCGTCGTGCATTTTTTTAACCGCAAATCGGGGTAAAAACGCGCATCACGAAACGCGCATATTCGATACGCCTAGGTGTGAACCCAGCCCTAGAGTGGCATCATTATTTAAGTAGATTTAAATGTTGGGCAAAGGACTTTAATAATGATTTTGGTAGATCATATATTTTTTTTTTTTTATGTCTGCAGATTGCTTGGTGAAAGGTTTCATGAGCATATAATATAGGTGAATGAAGCTTTAGTCCGATTTACTAAATTGATCATTTTAACACCAAATTTACTACCAGATTATAGCTCAAAATCTTTTAAGCTGCATGTCGGCTTATTTGTTATCTAAAAAAGAAATGTATTACTAGAGGCTGTATATGACCTCTTCTTTAACTTAAAATGCTTTCGCACCAGATTTGGACTGCTCTAAGTCCTTTTAAATGTTATAGCTTGCAACTTTTTCAATAACAAGCAAGTTTGTAGGGGATGTTGTTTTTAGACTTTTTTTTTTAGTATCATTGGTGTAGAAAATGCTGCAATTGTTTGTGGACGATTGTTCCTGGATGCAAACAGTCTGTGTCCTGGTGTGATGGTCGTCAGGTAATTGCAGCATGTGCAGTTATATGCGAATGGCCTGCATAACAGCTGCAGGCGGTAGCAGCTGTCATTGTATTATACAGCGCCTCCTACTCGCAGCTGATTGTAGTGTCCATTTCTCCTGTATGCAGCAGCATAACCCATATGTCTCAGAAAACATAGAATTTCCTTCTGATCACAGGTTTTGTTTTAATGATTTAACCCTAAAAAGTATAGTTTTCATAATGTTGCCTATAAAGTAAGCAGGCTCCTGGTTTTTCGCTTTTATGTTTGTGGTCGTTTTTTTATTTGTTTGTTATTGCAAAACTTGGTTATTGCAAGTGGCTGTTGAATCTTTGTGCTGAGATAGGGCCAGCACAAGGCAATAATGTTTTCTTGTCCCGGTTATGTGAAGCTCCTGCCATGTTTTAGTATTTTTATTGGAGATTATTGCAATCATTTAGAATTACACTCACATTAGCTTCCTTTCTATTTTCATAGCTTGACAAAAACAATTCCGAGGCCTCCAACAACACCTATAAAGCTAAAAAAAGTCTCCACTTTCCAAGAGTTTGAAAGCAACACAAGCGATGCATGGGATGTTGGAGAGGACGATGATGAACTTCTAGCCATGGCAGCAGAAAATTTAAATACTGGAGTTGTTTTAGAAACGGCAAATAAAGTTATTCAAAACCATACGAAATTACAGGAGCAGAACAAATTCCAAGAGATCAAACAGCTGGGGGACAGACCTGTGGCGCCTGAAGAGCTTTCCTCACATGTGACCAGTGATAACAAGATTGTGAAATCAGCCAGTGAGAGCCAGATCCCCAAATCATCTGGTATGTACTCAAAAGTGTCGTTATTTTTAATCTTTTCTGAAGGGGTGAAACATTGTGGAAACAAATATATGTTTGTACTGAGGACTGCAATTTTTTTTTTTAAATAATGAAAAGCCAGAGTGATACTCTACATATGCAACCATAGAGCTGTCTTGGGATTTTACATTCACAGTTCTTATTACAATGTGTCTAATTCTTATTTAGTCCAGATAAATCATATACTTGTCTGGCACAGATCATATAGGATAGCTTTAGTTTATCCGATTAATCGATTAATCAAACTTAATAATCGGCTAACTAATCGATTTTGAAAATAATCGTTAGCTGCAGCTCTACTTTTTTCATATTACAGCAGTGTGGAAATACTGTATGGACTGCTGAAGTGGGTATGTGTGACTTGGTATCAAACCTCATTAAAGTCTATGGGAGCAGAATTTTGCTATTTTTTTTTCTTTTTCTAGCTTTTTTTTTTTTTTAGGCTAATGGGCAAGCTATGTTTTTGGAAAAAAAAGGCTATGGGTAGCTGGGCACTGCCATAGGGGGACATGCACCAATGCAAAAAAAATATTTTCTTTATCATCAAGTAAAGGGCACAGTGAAGAGTAGTAATAATTCTGGGACATGTGGATTATATTGCCACCTACATTACAGTACTACAGTGCCCTAAAAATAAGCTATTATGTTATTGACATAGGATTCTTTAGATTAACTAGCAATCAAAGGGGCTGTAAGTTAAATAAGTGGTCTATGAATTACTGTAGTGAATTGGAACAGAATAAAGCAAGGGGAGCCATAAGTTCAACAAGTGTGAGGGGAGAAAAGGGGGTTGGTGGTGCTTTAAAGTAGGAAGAGGGAGGAAGGGAGAGAGAAAAGGGGGAGTAGAATAAGGGTCAAGGAGGTGGAATTCAGAAATGGGGGACTATAAAATAAAAAAAGTAGGTGTGTGTATGAAAAAAATAATTTGGGCACTATTTATTTCAACTCTAACATATCTATTAAGGAGACAAGGCAGACATAATCTTACTGTAAGTTGAAGTAGTTTTAGTTCTTTCATGTCAGAAATTCTATCAATCTCAAAAAACATTCTCTGAGAGGGGGGCGGAGGAAGACTTCCAATGTAGTGGTATGATTTGTTTGGCTGCATTCAGCATGTGAAATTTCAATAATTTCTTATATTTTCGAGGAGCTTCAATAGTATGGTGTAGTAAACATACTGTTGGAGTAAAACTCAACAGGTCACCAGCAATGCTAGAGATAAAGTCTTTGACTGACCTCCAAAAAGTCTGAATTCTCGGGCACGACCACCATATATGTAGGAAGGATCCCTCTTCCTCTCCCTATCTCCAACAGAGGTGGCTACAAGAAGAAGATCGAATTTAAAGTTATTTTCCTGTGTGTAGAGGTTTTTTGAACTTTTAGCTGTATTCAGGCTTATGTTCTCCCACTCTTGGCCAAAAAAGGTAATCCACAGGTCCCTCTCCTCTTAAGGGTTATTAAACCCTCTGGTTTTTGTTGCATACATCTGCTGCTAGCAAGCAGTAGATATATGCAAAAACTTAAATTAAAAAAAAAAAAAAAACATGCTTTAAAAAGGGTTTAAACTTACCTGTGTCTTTCCTGTGCGCTGCCGTCCGAAAATCTGAAAATTCTCGGGCGGGCACATGCGCAGTTCAGATTTTCGTCCGGGAGACGAGGAGAAACACAAGGTAAGTCTATAGACAGCGTGCGCCCGCATGCAGACACCATGGGACAGGAAGTGCCGGCAACCACAGGAGTCAGCGCTTGAGAGAAGGCTGAAAACGACAGGAAAGAAGATTGGATTAAGAGGCATCATTTTAGGTAAGTGCTTACATTAACATTGGGGGGAGGGAAAAAAATGTATCCTTTTTAATGTCCCTTTAAGTTTGTCAGTTACCAGTGAGGCAGGGGTTAGAATAAGTCTTGTTGTTTATATACTTTGAGGTCTTTTTTCACACTGTTGGCAAGGGGGCAGTAAAACCACAAGGTTGATCAAGTTTTCTTCCACCCCCAGCTGCCCACTTATATGGTAGTACTGCGGCCGAACAGTGCTGTAGAGATTGCTGCAGCCACGATGCTTTGCGTGACAGCACAGCAAGAAATATACAGCATGTTGCGTTTGACAAGTGGTGCCTCTTGTCAAACGTAAAAATTGCAATAAATTCGAACCATGCCGCAATTGCATTCTGCAATAGAGAATCCCCTCAGAGATTAAACCCCCGCCCCCCCTGCTTTCAGGTGGCAGTAGTATCACCTTTTGAACACCGGGCAGCTCCACCGCCCTGTTCAAACCAGTCCACCACGGATCTCTTTTCAGAGGGTGATGGGCACTGCAACCCATTTGAACAAGACCCAAATCCATGTCAGGTTTTATATTAACTTCCTGTATTGAATAACAAGAGTTCCCATTTGGGAAATTCTCAAATATTTCAGCGACGACACGTTTTGTATTCCTTATCACTTTTTTATTTTTATTTTTAAACTTCATATTTTTATTCAGTTATCAGAATCAAAAAGAAGTTTACAACATCAACATTGCATAGAATAATGTAGTACCATATACAAACATTGTATGGTGTAACAAAACATCCAGCAAACTAGGGATATAAATCTCTTCAGGCCAACATAATATCACAATAGGATAATATCATCAATGGCATGTCAATAGAAATAATTCTATAATGCATCATAAAGTAGAATAAGAAAGGAGAAATCTTTTAATAGAAGGCATCCTAGTTCTTATTGCAGTGGTATCCATTCAGTGAATTGTAGAACAAAGAGGGAAGGTACTATCCGTGGCTGAAGTAGAGATGGTAAGAAGCAGGAATAAAAGACCGCAAAGATAGAGAAAAAAATTGGAGAACAAAGGGGGAAAGGTAATGTACAAATAGGCTCTATAGTATGTTAAAGTGGTGGAGGTCAAATAAAAGGGTGAATTCAAATTAGAGCTTATGTTGAGAAAACGGTCAATCAGTGGATGTATTCCAGATTTTGTCGTTAGAGAAAGTTATCCAAGCATCCCATCTATGGTGTGAAAGTCTTTTTGAGAGGAATGAATGTTCCAATCTTTTAGTCTAGCAAGATAACAGGACCAGTAGTATTTTTCTATATCTGAGAGTCCTATGCCTCCATGTTTGAGAGCAGTTATAAATTTAAGGGCTAGTCTAGGTATCTTGTTCCCCATAGGAACCAGCGAAAAAGGGCCTGTATTGATCTAAAGAAACTCTTTGTTAAAGAGATTGGATTAGTTTGCAATACATACAAGATTTGGGGGGGATATTGTTTTTCAAAATGGCAGATCTACCAAACCATGAAATGGTCGGCTTATACCAATGTCCAAGATCTTGTCTGATGGAGTTAAGTAATTCGGGGAATATTCAGATTATATAGCGCAGAAAGGTCAGCGGGCAATCTTATTCACAAATAAGGGCTGTGGGAAGATTTCAGATAAATGCAAAGAGGTGTTGGCATTCCTCAACAGTGGTAGTTGGAAGGGATATGTTAAAGGCCAATGATTTAGTCTAATTAATTTTAAAGTAAGAAATAGATTGGAAGTGGCGGAATGCATTCATTAGAGAAGGAAGAGATTGCAGCGGTTTTGACAAGATTAAAAGGAGATAGTAGTATGCGTGCGTTCGTGGGAGTCAGGGAACTCTTTTCGGCTATTTTTAATTTTATCTAATTTTTTTTTTTACTACTTGGTTATCACATAGGGGGCTCACAAGCCCCTGTGTGATAGCTTTTGGAGGTGTCAGGTTCTCTTTATTGACCCTGTCACCTCCAACACAGGAGTTCTAGCACAGCACTGTGCTCGTTCTCCTGTGACAGGAAGGAGTTCTCTGCTCCATGCTCTCTAACCTAATTTATTGTAGTAAATCCCTCACAAGAGGGGGGGACCCCAAAGCCCACGTGCAGAAAGAGGCAGCCGGGAACGGTACACGCAGGCCGTCGTGATTCAGGCAGGTTACAAGTGATTTTGGACGGCTGTACAGCCGTTTTTAAAACTACTTGTAGTGTGCGAGCCGTTTTGTACATTTAGCCGTGCAGCCTGCCCGCAGTCGGGCTAAATGTAGAAAAAAACTACTCACCCGGCGCCCATAACCACCTGTCCTGGGCGTCAGGCGATAGGAATTCTACACCCTTGATCCTTGCATAATTTAGATGCTCAGACTTTCCTTTTGTAGCTTCACTCTTAACTCTTAAAAACAAGCAACTTTATTTTACTCCTTCTTCTGGCATTATTGCTTCCCACTTTGCTATTTTCTAGAATAGCAACCAGCACCCTGGAATGTCTGATTCTTACCTCCGGTAGGCATCTTTCTCTGGCAGTGTTTTTCCTCATCACACAACCCTGTTCCCCGAGGGAGGGATTTTCCATTACAGCTCCTTTCCACAGTAACATTGACAACATCTCAGTTTGTGTGAGCTTTGCACTTCAGTTTTCTTCTGAATTAATCTGAAATAGGGTTATGGTGCCAAAATTCCTAAAAATGTATCGATTTTTTTTTTTTTCTTTTCATTTTCAAATCTCAACTGAACAAACTGAAGAGATATGCTGATTGGTTGCTGTGGGCAACTGCTCCAGATTTTGTCTGCTCCAGTTTTGATAAATTCCCCTCTATGACGTTTATTGGTGTAGTCACAACCTTGGTTAATATGTGTTTCTTCTCCATTGGGAAGTGTAATGGTTCTGTGGGAGCTAACAACATTACATGTCTATTTAACGAACAAGCGACTTGCAAGGTAATAATAATTGTTTTATATTTCTTAACCACTGACTCTAATTACAGATAACTTTTGCAACCACATACCACAAAGGATCAAACAGGCAGAAAGCAAATTTAAATGTATCTCTGAATTACTATTTGGTTTTCTCTCCTAATTGAAATGATAATCGTGTTGTTGGTTTGTTTCTTATGCATTTGTAGTTTATGCTTCTGATTGGTTGCAGAGGAGAGCATTTCTTTTCATACATGAGACTCAGGTTACCTTCTGATAAGATACAGTATAGCATAAACAAGAAGATTGCCGACTAAGGATTCTTTCATTCCTTTATTGCAGTCATTATGTAATGGCTAGATAAAATTAATTTTAAACAATTCTCCACTTTTTGTGGGGAAAAAATTGTTTGTTATATACAGATACGGACAAATTTGTTGATACCCTTACAGCTCATTAAAGCAATGCTTCATTCCTCCTGAAAAGTTTTGAAATTGAAAGCAATTGTCTCATGTATGCCTGCATGTCTTTAGTATATCATAGAGTGAAGCAAAGTGTGAAAATATAAATTATTATTGTATAAAGATGTTTTAAAATGGCCTGGACAGATTTGATTCGAACACTAGAAAAGTAATTGGATCATAATGATATTTCAAACTAGCCGGTTTTCTCTCATTTGTATTACACAGTCAGCCTATTCAAATGGAGAAAGTAGTCACCGTTTGGTGTCATCTTAGCATAGAGAATGCAAAGGAGAGAGATGTCTGAGGTAATCAGAAAGATTATTCTAGACCAGCATGTCGAGGGTAAAGGCTGTTCAATGTTCCTTTGACTGCAGTTACAAATATTAAGAAGTTTAGGTAGGGATGCACTGATTTCGTTTTTTTGGTATCGGTACCATTACTTGCGCTAGCATGGAGCCAGCTTCCTGGGCAATCAAGAAGCCCAGGGGGGTGTTATTACCCGCCACCTGGTTTCCTGATTGGGTGGGAAGCCGGCTCCATGCTGATTGGCTGGGATGTTGGTTTCCAGGCCATTCAGCATGGAGGTGAACCTCTACTTTAAAATAATACAATTTATTCCCACACATCTTCTTGGATGCAAGATGTGCAAATGGTCCCTCGAAGAAAGCAGGTTTTATGATCACTATCAAAAATTCCATCTCTTTTTCAGTTAGAGATCAAATGCTTGACCCTCTTGGAAGATATTTAATCTGGAATTGCTATCTGAACTCTAAGATTTATACCCTGGTTAATCTTTATTCCCCGAATACTCACCAACTCGGATTTCTTAATAAGCTCCTCAAGAAGATCTCCTCTCATCAATGTGGATCCCTAATAATTTGTGGGGACTTTAACCTAGTTCCAGATCGTATATTAGACTCATCCTCACCTCCCAAGCGTTCTGCTTCTTCCTTATAACCTCTTTTACTGAGAGAAAATCTTTTAGATGTCTGGAGATGTCAACACGCCTCAGAAAGAGACTATACATTTCATTCTCGAGTACGTAATTCATATTCAAGAATCAACCTCTTTGCAGATGAGCGCTCAGTACTTAGTATGATTACTAACACTTCCATCTATTAAATCACATGGTCAGACTATGCTCCACACTCCATCACCCTTGCAGATGGTCTGCCATCTTCAACAACCTTTGTTTGGTGCAATAACTTAAGTCTTCTTTTGTTAAACTCCGAATCTAGACCTGCTTATTAAAAATCTAAAACATTTTTTTGCATTTAATTACATCTCTGTATCAGACCCATCCACTCCCATGGTATGGAATACTCGCATTTATCCGTGGTATTTTGTTCTAAGGAAGGCATTACTAGATCATTTAGATAACAACATCATTCTCTGATCTAAAGCTAACTTTTTAGCTAGAAGACTCAAACATCAGAAAAACACCTTTTTAAAATTCCCTTTCATCCCACTTCTATTTGGCATCCTCAAGACATTGCAGACTTTTTTAGCTCCTATAACATTAAGTCATATAATCTTAATGTTATAGCCCCTTCCGCCCCTCAACCTTCCGAATCTGATATATCGCTTTTCTTAGAGAAGCTTAATCTGCCTTCCTTGACAGAGTCTCACCTTGCTTCCCCTAAGCCTCCTTTTACTCTCCCTGAGCTCTTTCGCACAGTTAAATCTGTGCCTTCTAATAATTCCCCTGGCCCAGACGGGTTCTCTGAATATTATAAATTTATTTTGTGATATTCTTAGTCCACATCTTCTAAAGGTGTTTGATGCAGCTGCAGCCTCTTCCTACTTTCCTCCTGAGATGCTTAAAGGCTTCATTGTAACCATTCCTAAACCAGGGAAGTCATCAGATACTCCCCAAAACTTCTGCCTCATCTCTTTATTTAATACCGATATTAAAATTTATTCTAAATGAATTGCTCATCTTCTGGCCACTATACTGCCTGATATGATTCATCCTAATCAAATGGGCTTTACCAATTGACGGGAAGCCCCAGATGCAACTAGACGAGTGAATAATATCCTTCATTATGCTAAATCTAAGGGAACGCCTTCTCTGCTTCTTGCTTTGGACACAAAGTAGGTGTTCAATAGAATTCATTGGAACTATTTGACTCAAGTCTTGCGTACATTTTGGCTTCTCTGGTCCTATACATTTTGCAATTACTGCTTTATACACTTTTCACAAGTTTTCACATCTGGTGCTGTCTGCTGGCCGTTTTGGATTTCAAACGGTACTCGCCAGAGGTGTTCTCTTTCCCTTTTGATATTTAATCTACTAATTTAATCTTTTGTTAAATCGAACAGGTCGCATAGATCCATCTCTGGCTTTGATATTGCCCACCATTCCCATAAAATCAATCTGTTTGCAGACTATGTACTAATAATGTTTACTGATCAGGTGACTTTTTCTTGACCGCAATCTCTCAAGTATCAGAATTATTTGCTTTTGTATCTTACTATAAGATCAATATTAATCTCAAATACTAGTTTTTAGGCATTGATATTGAGACAGGGACTCATTAAGACTTCAGTTTTCTTTCATATGGTCCACTACTAAAATGTCCTACTTAGGCATAATACTTACTAGTTCCCTGGCCCAAAATGATGTGCCGTTTACTAGGGATGCACCGATATATCGGCCCCCGAAACATATCGGCCCGAAAATGGCACTTTTGGCTAAATGCTGAAAGTGCCATTTTCCTACCGAAACATCGTTGCATCCGTGATTTCTTTCCTCCCCGCTGGGCCCTGCTCTGACGGCCGAGCGCTGCGGGACAAGAGCGATGTGAACGGCCGGTGTCTCTCCTCCCACACTGCTCGGCCGCCTATCTGAGTGCGGCAGAGCGGTGTGGGGGCGGAGACGGCGGCGTCACAGGAGGCTGGGCTCTCCTCTCGCACCATTTACTCAGCCTCCTGTGACAGTGTGTGTCAGAGAGGAGAGCAGGCTACAAACACTCAGCGATCAGTGATCGCTGAGTGTTTTGTAGGTAATTGAGGATATGGTATGCTAACTATATCCTCAATTATGAATGAATGGGAGTGATCTATATCCACTCCTGTTCATTCATAGTTTTAGTTATAGTAAACATACCATATTCTCAAGTTATTAATGAACAGGAACACTCATAGAGGATTCCTGTTCATTTGATAACACGGGATATTTTAAAGGGGAAATATCAGGGGTCTGTTTAGACCCCTAATATTTCCCCGAAGCCCCTAAAAGTAAAGTGAAAAATATTTAATACAAAATGAATAAATAAAAAATGTAAAAGTTTATAAAAAATAAAACTAAAATATTTAAAACAAAATTTAAAATAAAAACATTCTCGGTATCGATTTCGGCCTAACAATTTTTTAATATTTCGGTTCCGTTTTTTAAATTTTCTGTTTCGGTGCACCTCTCTACCTTTTCACTGATCAATTTGTAAACAGGAATTGACCACCTTAAAGAAAGCGAACCACTCTTGGTCAGCTAGGTTGGCCTTCAAAATGCTACTTCTTCCTCACCTCCTTTTTATCTTTTTATAGGACCTTTGCCAAAAAATTACCTCAATGGTACTTTTGATTCCTCCAATCCCATCTAAAAGCTTTCATTTGGCAAAATAAAAGAGCTAAATGCTCATACTCTCTTCTGATAAAACATAGATCTGTAGGTGGCATGGGTTACCCCAACCTACGAGACCATTATCTAGCCACTATATTATCTCATCTTAAAAATTGGTTTCTCTCTCCTAAGGATAAACAATGGTACTCTTTTAGAAAGTTATTTTATTCCCAGAGTTAACCTCTCACTTCCCGCTGACATGGCACTGGCAATCAATATCTATTTCTTCTTTCACATGCCCTATTCGAGCATCTCTCCATACCTGGAAATCCCTGCTTTCTGGTTACTTTTCTTCCTTGCATTTCACCATATTTTCCCCTCCAAAGCCTTGTAGTTACTGATTATTTATTCTTCAGGATTTATATAGCGCCAACAGTTTTGCCTCGCATTACAATACAATTCAAGACAAGATAGTAAGTACTAGCAGGGCTGTCTGCTTTCTGTTCGACAGTGGACATTACGTGGTATCCGTACACTTCCAGATATTTTCTCAGGTCCTAGGCTTAAAACCTTTTATGAAATTTCATTACAATTTGGCCTTCCACAGTCAAAATATTTAAAATGACTTCAGATCTCATTTTGTCTCCCGTTCTTATTTTGTATGTATCCAACTTCCTACAATAGCTTGGTCCTATTTCACTTCACCAGTTTTGAAAGCTAAAGGCATTTTGTTATTCTACATGCTCCAAAATAAAGCGATTTTTGCCATGAACAATATCTTTTTAGCCTGGGAACGTCCTTTTTCACAATCTAACTGGCTCCTGGCTTTTAGGGAGACCTTTAGGGCCATGAGGTGTGTGGATTTGTGGGGAATATTTTAGAAAACTCGACTGCGTTGGTACTTAACTCCTTATCGTTTAGCTAAATTTTCCACCTCCTTCAAACTGCTGGAGAGGCTGTGACCCCAAGTTGGGAATTTACTGCACACCTTTTGGTCCTGCAGATCTCTTAATAGTTTTTGGAGGAACATTTTTCAAATTATTTCAACAATAACCAGTTTTATTTCTACTCCTACCTCTAGCCTAGCTGTATTACATTTGGGAGTTGATAAATATCCTCTTCATCTACCTCACCTTATAATCCATATTTTTCTGGCTGCTAAATTAACGATTGCTAGACACTGGAAAACCTCCACTGCAGTAAATGTTTCCGAAACCACTAGGATTCTACAGCTCCACTATGAGTATGAAAGGATATTAGCTCTATGAGAAAATAAATTGCAACAATTTAACAATCGATGGCATTTATGGGTCCCCTGCTCTCAGTTACTGCTGATATGGTCTTTGATAATTTGATTGACATTTTTCAATGTAAGGTGTCTTAACTATTTTTCTTGTACCTTTTAGTTTTTCATTACTATTTTATACCTTTTTTTTTTTTCTGTTTCTATCTGTTTTGTTATTGTACATTTTTCCAATAACAATTGATGAATAATAAAAGAATACAAGACATTTTCTGAATGGAGGATACTGAAGAGGGGTGGGTGATGCGACCGGAGCACTGTACAGCTCGGGTCACATCTCTCCCTCTCTTCACTGCTTGGAAGCTGGATGTTGTGTGCAGGGGATAGCATGCAGCTCGGTAGACTTTTATACTTGGCAGCAGCCCTCTGCACTTGACACCCATCCCTTTTAATGGTCATTTACATATCCAGTGAGGTGTGTAAATCATTTTGCCTGAAATGCTGCTTTAAAAGCTTTCGCCAGTTTTAGGACATCACAGTGGGTTTAAAAAGAGGTAATTTTGATAATGTGAGATTACAAAAAGATTTCTGTAGTGTGTGTGTGTGTGTGTTCCTTTAAGACCTGTAATTTTAGTCACTGATACTGCAGCAGGTTCCCACTGAGTGGTTGTGCATACTTTGTGAGAATGTGCCCACCATAAATACAACTTTTAATTTTCATGGATGTGCATATTGCCACTATTTTGTCTTCAGACACTGTGATTGGGTGAAAGTTGTACGAAGAGCCTATGAATATGGTTACTGTGATCATATGTTATCTCCCATACTCTGTTTGTTTATCTTTCAGTTTTAAAAGTGTGGCCAAGTAACAAGTGAGATGTGACATTGTTGGCATGGACCGTACCAACATGAGGGTTTACAATATGCTAGCAGTTGCTCTGAAGTGCCAGTAACTGGCATATGTGTGGGTTAAATCAGTCTTTCCTGTGCAGTCATCATCTGTCAGACTCTGAACAGACATAATTGAAAAATGTGTTCAAACTGTGACCCACCTTTGCCTTTTTTATATAGGGTCTTTGTGCACATGCTTTTGACATGGTCCAGACATTGGACTCAAATGTTGAATGCCTTTATCTGTCATGTGATACATTTGTGACAAAATGGCTACTGTAAAGATATTCACAAAGGTGCCTTTATAGTAGATAAAAACAATTACACCAGCGTTGCCAATAACCAGCCAGAGTTTTTGGTGACCTTTCACAGCCAGTTGCATGGTAACCGAAAATGTTGATGCATGCATTATCCTTTCCAGCCACCAATTCCATTGAGAATGTAAAAAATTGTTACTATGGTAATTCTAGGTGGATGCGGGGGATAGAAAGACATTTAAAAAAAAAAAGCCAAATACCTAAATTGACATATTCTAGTGGGAGGTATGTATGACAGAGCTACAGACTTAAAAGACTTTTAGGAGTATTTTTTTAATTTCCAAAAACATGTTAATTATGTACTTAACTACATGGAAAGGTTTCCAATTTCTTCATTTTGAAAGCCTTTTAGTTATGGTATTATAAAATAAACTTCAGAACAATGTCTTCTCTTATGAATATAAGAACTAGTGTTGGCATTTTACAGCCTGTTTAGCTGACCGTAAGTTTATCTACTTATGGGATGTGATACCTTAAGGACCCATTTCACACTTAGCAATATGTAAACACACATGAACGCGTGTCAGTGTGTGCTTTTTGCGCCGTTGTTGTGCGCCAGCCCATTCAATCAATTGTCAACCGCTCGTGTGACAATCGAGGAAATGTAGTTCATGTAGTATTTGCAGCTTTGAGTGGTCTGTTTTTTCCCCACACATTTGAGCCACAGTTGTCACGCATCCACACACAGGAAAAAATGTGTGCCCCGTCTGGGGTGTCATTAACAACTGAAGACACTGCAAGCATGTGTGTTTGGTGCGTGTTCATGCAGTGTCAAGGTGTGAACGGGGACTGAGAGGGTTATTCACTAAGCTACTGAAGGCAGCCAAGTAAATAACCGAGCTGAAGTAAACTGAGCCGAACAGTGCTCTGCTATTTACTTCGGCTCTGTACGGCTGATTTCAGACGTATATCGGCTAGCTTCGGTATGCATGTTCGGCTGAGGTGCAGAACCCGTTCACTCGCTGCTGTTGGCCCCCACTCTCACCTCCGAGGTAGTGAGCAGAATAAAAAAAAAAAGTAAATTATTTAAGTAGATGTAAAAGAAAATGTAAAAAAAAGTTAAGAAAATAAATGAAAGAAAAGAGAACAAACCCTCCACAAAAAACAAAACAGCGTGGGGTCCCCCTCCCAACCAAACCATACCATACCCTTTAGGTCCGGTAGGAAAGTTAGGAGGGACCCCCAAGAAATAAAGTGTGTGCTGCCCCCCCGAAGTCATACCCGACCCCTGGTTGGGTAGGAATTTAGAGAAGAAACCCCACCCCCCGAATATTGGGGGGGGAAAAAACGGTGGGATCCCCCCATAAAATTCCCAACCAGACCCTTCATCCGAGCACAGGCCTGGCAGGGCAGGAAAGGGGGTGGGGGACACACGAGGGAGCGCACCCCCACCATACCAGGCCACTTGCCCTCGCCACTGGGAAGATGCGTTTTCCAGGGTCAGCCCTGGAAAAGCACCTTGTCCTCGTGCCCATGGGGACAAGGGCCTGTTCCCCATAATCCGTGGGGGGTCTGTGGGCAAGGGGGCTTATTTGCATTGGGCTACCCATTTAATAAAAGGGCACCCAGGTGCGGCACCCCTTGTGAATGAGTAATATTACCCAGGTGAAATGGATATGTAAATATATTCCAATGACTACAATAATATTCACATAAAGACCCCTAGATCTGAGGATTCTTAGACAAAAGAAGTAGTTCCATCAGCAATATACATTTATTGGTAGGGTTACATATTTACAAATAAAACACAAAACAATATTTACAAGACAATGTACAAGTGTGGTGGAGTTTTACCTCTCAGCTTCTCGCCTGTTCATACTGAATGCCTTTTGTGTTCCAGGTAAAAAGAGAGCACATGGCTTGCTAACAATACCTTATATATCCTCCTTTCTGTACACTGCCTACCAAATGTACAGTGGGTGTAACCTGATTGGAGGATTTAAATGAGGTTGCTGTTTACCCCCCCATGTGAGATGTGATAAGCAAACAAAACAATAGCCAGGAGTTTAAAGCAGACAGATTCACAGTAACACAATTGAGGAACTGAGAGCCACATAACATGCAGATAGATGCAGTCAAATATATATATATTATATTATCTAATTAATATATTACACAAGCAAAACTTTATACGGCAACAGTAAGGGGTAACTTAATGGAAAGCACTCAGTACAGAGGCTTCCCAATTCATTCCAAAACTGTTGATAGTAAATATTTAATTATCAACCAGTTTCTGAATGGGGAAAAGCCTTTTGTAGTGAGTGATTCTCCCCATTGAGAAAGTCATGAATGAACAGGAAGTGACGTAAAACACTTCCTGTTCATTAATAACTGGGGACACATACTACCATGCATCCCTAGTTATTTACAAACATTGGAGTGATCAGCTTATCCATGGAGTGATCAGCTGATCCATGGAGACACAAATCCCTGCCTGGAGCAGCTCGACTGGAAGAGGATGCTGCAGATGCCAGGGGGTTGGGTTTGGGGTGCCGGCCGGAATTTTCAGCCGCTGATGACCGCTATTAATTTTAAAGCGGACCGTCGGGAATAGCTCTGACACAAGTTCATGGTCACTAAAGCGACCATGAGCTTATAGCAGAACGGTAAATGCCACCGACGTAAGGCATACTGACCTGGCAGTCTGGGAACAGTTTTGTTCCGTCGGAGGCAGGGAAACAGTTAAACAGTAACTGCACCTGAGTTCTAACATCACAGCATATCTATCTTGTAAGAACATCAGAATGGACAATTGTACCCCCCTCGGTTTGTTGGAGGTGTAACTTGGAATTGGGGACCCTGTTCCACATTTTCCGGTACTGTGCTAAACCTCGTACTTTCTGTTTAACTGATACCTATATACAGGCTGCCTCATTTTAAAACTGTGCTCAGAAACTACTCCTCCCCCACGGACATGTGGGCATGCTTGGAGATGCCCATCCTCTTGGGGGTTTCGGTGGCCTGGTTTATGCGAATGCATCTATTCCCCTCTTGATCTCATTTTTGCTTTCTCTCTTGCTTGACTATTTTCTTCCTTATGCTTTTTCATCGGTTTTCTCTACACCGGAGATGTTTGTCACACCACAGAGTACAGTGCAGAGCTTGGATCACTTGTGTCTGACATGATGTAGCAAAAGTCAGTGGCCCTCCTAGAGTAATGCTGAGTATTTCTTAATAATTCCGATGGTAAAACTAGTGCAGCTCCCTTTTCTTGCCCACTGGACTAGGTGGTCCACAGTTACTCCAACCAATGAAAAGGTCTGGTGGGTGTGTTTTAGGTGTAATGGACTGTTTTATAATGCACACTGAATACACGCTTATGCCAGCTATTCTGAGTATATCAATCGTTCCATATAACAAGGTTTCACAATCCTAAAACCAGCATATTATTTATCCTGTTTTAGCTACTAAATATGAACGGTCTGGGGTGTGTCATTATCCTAGGAGGTCTAATGCATCTTCCCAGCCTTTTGAACCTTGCAATATATTTATTTGGTGTTTGGTGTGTTCTTCTATTTTATTGTAACCATCTTAGATGAAACCAATTATATTACTATAGGAGTTATGGAATATGAATGCAACTTAACTGTGTGGCGTTTAGGTCAATACCCCAGCCTTACCGATGCATATTTCTAAACTGCATATAAGACTATTTACAACATGACCATTTGACATTACCCCATCTGGGGTACTTTAAGGGGTGAATGGTCAAAGATGGGCAAAGGGCAGAGTAACTTATGTTGTCTTGAAGGGAGTAAAGCTTTTTTTTTTTTTTTTTATAATAATGCAAGACCTTGTAGATAATGTTGGGATTGGGGGTGACTTAGCTTACTACATATTATTGCAGAATATTTTTTTGAATCTCTCCATCTTTTCATGTTTTTGTCAGGGTTATTTAAGGGCTTTGTAGGTCTGGTTGAAAAAAGCATAACATGCCATTGACTTGTGTCTTTTTTATTATTTTCCTATATAAGGAGATGGATGTAGTTAGTGAGAGTCTACTGAGTTTATATTGCAGGTTTTAATAAGTATTGATCTGTCCTTTTTTGTGTTTTGATGCTCGTTGGATAATAACTACTTAAATGATAGCTGTGTGCACAATCCAAACCGGAGCTGGCGGATCGGAGCGAGGACGGGGGAATCTAGCCGTGACAGGATCGAGAGGTGAGCGAACGCCGGTATGTGTTCGCTCACCTCCCGATCTACTGAGCCGACCTGTGACAGTCTCATTGTCACAGGTCGGCTAGAACTATGAGGTGAGTGGAAAGCACTCACCTCATAGTTCTCCTTTTTAAAGCAGTATTAAACTCTCTAACTGTTTTTTTCAATAATGAATCCAGATTAAAGAAATATACATTGCTCAGCAAAGCGTTGCTTTACATTGTTGCCCGAACACTTACAATCAACATGTTTCTGAACAGCTGCTTCCAAGTCTCTCAGCTCAGCTTCCCTAAACATCCTGTCCAGTACAAGATCACAAAGGACAGTGCAGAATCCAGCAACTGTTCATCTAGTAGCTTGGAGGAGAGGGGGCCAGGGGAATGGGCAATAGCTTGATTTGCTGTGTATTGTGTGTTTGTGCAGACAAGTGGCTTATTAGCACACACAAAGGTGACTGCATAGCACTCTGCTTGAGAAAGGAGTCAAACCAAAAAAGGGGAAGTCCGGACCAGTGCTCAGGAGGCCAGATGATTTTGCAGGAAACGAAAACTTTTAAACATCAAGGAGCAGCATTCATTGTAAGTGATTTCACCAGCATTTGACAATCATTTTGAGTTTATCACTTTAAACATGATGTAGATAAATGATACTGGTTGTAGGATGGAGGTGGAGAACAATTTTTTGAGGCCACCAAATTCACATACTTTGGAGGCGGTAAGTAATTTTTATTCAGCAATGAGAGGAAGTTATAGTATAACTAGGTGGGTTATAGCAAAAATACCAATGACATATAATGTAGACGTTTGAGTCCAAGAAGACCTGACAAAAAAAATAAATTAAATAAATTAAATAAAAAAATAAATACAAAAAGATCAAGACGTTCAAATGAGTATATGGATGGGTTGAAAACTATAGAATGGAATCTGCACAATCACACGGTTACTTCAAGTTGCACTTCCATTTTACAGGGGAATTTGGGGCTATACAGATCACTGTAAATTAGCAATTTCTGTAGCATTCAGTGAGACTTCTGCATAGAGCTGCAGCTAATGATTATTTTCCAAATCGATTAGTTAGCGGATTATTAAGTTCGATTAATCGGATAAAAAATTAAATAAAATAAATTTTAAAAAATGGCTCCAGTGATGGGACTTCTAGTTCTGGGCCTGTCTTATCGGCGGCTGTCATCCGCCCACACCTGCTCCTCCTTACTTCTTCTCCCCGCGTCCCTGTGCCGATCGTGGATTTGGGCGGGCGGTGAGCGTGAGGCGCGGAGGAGGAGCAGAGCGTGGATGCGGGCAGGTCTGGCAGCGGCGAGCGTGAGGTGGGGAGGAGGTGTGGCGCGCAGCGTGTGTGGAGCCGTGAACAGGGCCAACCAATCAGAAGCTGAATTAAAGTTGACAACTTTTTCAATCATCGATTAGTTGTTGCAGCCCTACTTCTGCACCTGCCCACAGGTAGTCTAGGCTATTCTTGAGCAAACTGCTGCAGCTGTCTTTGGTTGAAAGGGTGCCTTTCCAGAATGTATGCTCCAACTCTTTCCATAGAAGTTCAATAGAATTCAGATTAGGCCCATAAAAGCCACTTCCAAATAGTCCAATGTTTTTGTACTAGGCCATTCTTGGGTGCTTTTAGCTGTGTGTTTTAGGTCATTACCCTGGTGGAGATAGTCTTGAGATATCATTGGGAGAATTTATGAACGTGTTTGCGACAAACTTTTTGGCGCAAGACCAAAATGTCATGCTAACTAGCCACAAAGTTAGGTATTTTTAGGGCTGCGGAAATTTAACGATTAATCCCTCGATTAATCGTAAATTTTTTTGATCGATCAAAGTTCTTTTGATCAGTACTCACCTCTCCGCCGGCTTCCGGGTCTTCCTTCGGAGATCCGGTGACGTCCGGACATCGACGTCACCGGACTCCTCCCCCCTTTTTTAATTCTTTTCTTTTCTGACATCGGGAGCTGCGGCCTGACCGTCAGTCAGAACAGAAAAGAAAGGCATTCAATTGCATAGCTAGTTGAACTAGGATCACACTAATCCAGCACTTTATTATTCTGAGTTGCCCCACTCAAGCGGCGGCCATATTGAGTGGGGCACGTGAGATTAATAACGTGCTGGATTAGTGTGATCCTAGTTCATTTTATTACTTCATTGCTGTGCTGTATGTGTATAGGCCAATGTAGTTGGATCTGTAGGTGCGTTATAATTAATCGCAATTAATCGATTTAAATTTTTTTCGATTAATCGAACAGGACATTTTTAATCATTACCAGCCCTAGTATTTTTGCGACATATTAATGTTTGCTACTCACTATTTTCCGACAATTTGTATAATTTCTCAACTTATTTATTCCAGCATTTGTGACATTAAAAGACCTCCACACTGTCGCACATCCTAAAAGTCATTTATTAAAATATCTCAAAGATAATTCAGTTTCACATCCTCAAGTCAGCTGAGCAATTGGAACTAGTTAGCTGTCCTCTAGGAGATTCCCAGCAAGCTTGCGACAATTTAGAGACAGAGACAACTCTGAGATAATTTTGAACAATTCAGAATAAAGCATAAACTAGGATAATATATCGGTCACTATATACAAATCAGGAATATAACAGTTTAAATGACACTGATAATACAACCAAATTCATAAATTCCCCCCATTCTGCTTTGCACATATTCAAAGTACCCCGTGTCAGATGCAGCAAAGCAGCCCTAAAACATAACCAAACCTTCTCCATGTTTCATTGTAGGTATGATGTATTTTTCTTTTGAAAGCTTCTTTTTTTTGTAAATATATTCACAATATATTTGTGAATACCGGGCTGATGTGACGTACCAAAAAGCTCCCGTCTTGTCTCATGTGTCCAAAAAAAATTCTCCCAGAAGCATTTTGGCTTGTCAATTTATGCATTTTACCAATTTTCAGTCTGTATTTTTTATGTTTTTTTCTTTCAGCAGTGGAGTCCTCCTGGTTCTTCTTCCTTTGAGTCCAGTATCACTCAAAGTGACAGTCACTGATATACCTGGACCTATCTATCTATTTTCAGCTTCTATCTATTTTCCTTGGCTCTTTGTCTACCATGCATGCTATTCTACTTTCAAACAGGTGGTCAATTTTTCATTTATGGCCACAACCATATACCTTTAAACTTTCGAATTAGATTTACAATTATAGCAGCATATACATCAAGCTGTTTATCCTCTTCACGACCCATGATGGGATAATCCTGTCATGAATCTTCAAGGGGTGAAACAGACTCCTGCTGGGACTCTGTTCATACTTTCTACAGCTGGTGGCTGGCATTACAGTAGAAGCAATTCTGTCGCCAGATCGCTTCTACAATCCGGTAAAATGACCGCTCCCCGTGCCAGACACCCCTGCCATGTTTCCCGTGCTCCGCTGCCCCTCCTAGAGGACCGAGACCAGCATCTCTGGTGTCAGCAGGAAGCTGGGGAGGAGGGTGGTGAACGTCTTTTCACTGATCTCCTTCTATGGGACCGAGAGTGACGCGTATTGCATCACTTCTGGTCCCTGAGCTCTGATTGCTGGGCTCCTGAAGCCCAGCAATAAGCTAAAATGAAGTGTGATCTGCACTTCAATAGCTTATTTAGAGTGGAAAGGTGCAAAAAAAACAAAAACTGTTTTTAAAAATAAATATATTAAATGTAAAGATAATAATTAAAAAAAGAAATGAAAGTCCCCCACCCTTTCGAGCACACGCGTCGTCACGTAAACACGCGTCAAGTGCTCCTACATACGAAAATGACGACTGCGCTACACATGTTTGGTAGCGCTGCACATGCCAGAGTGAGAGCAATAATTATTATATTTATGCGTATCTCTAAACTGATGACCTGCAGGGGCTTTTAAAGCATCGTGTATGGACCTTTTGGGATAGTGAATTCTGTTGCAGTTTCACGGACGCACTTCATTTTTAACCAAGGCATGTTTGGTATCTATTTACTCATTGCAACCTCATCTTTTATATTTTAGAAAAAATAATGGTTTTATATAGTGCTTTGGGGCACTAAATTTAATGTAAGTGCATTTTTCACGAAATTTTGGGGTTTGATAAGTTGTGCTAATGTTGTGCAACATAAAAATTTGAAATGGCCACCATTTTATTCTATAGGGTCTTTTGCTTTCATAAAATATATAATGTTTGGGGGTTTTAACTAATTTTTAGGCCTAAAATGTGGATTATAACATGTAAACAAAAAATAAAAAAAAAGGCCTTCAGCCTTAGATGGTCCTATAGCCTTTACCTTTGACATGCTGGTCTATAATTCCCAGACAACTCTTTCCTTTGCTTTCTCTGGTGCAACTTTAGTGTGATACACTCAATGATACCAAACAGCAGAGTGACTGACTACTATTCCCCATCTTTAATTATGCTGAGTGACTGATTACAAGGCTCAAGATACTAATTACAGAAAACAGTTTGTTAGAAATAGTCCACAGGAATTAATGGGATTGCCAAGTGCATGCATGAATAGAAAGATTTATATACAGTGGCCAGGCATTTTAGCGAGCGATATCTCCCTTGATCAGGTACAGGAGATTATTACACTTGGAGTGGGGATATTGAGGGCGATGGGAGGGTATTTACTCATATGCAACACCTCTCCCCCATCTCTAGTTAAACATTATGGCTTGTATATGGTGAGCAAGAAGGTAAGATAATATTTGGATTGGACAGTGATAGAGCTTAAAGGGTTTCTAAACCCTCACTTTTTTTGCATATATCTACTGCTAGCAAGCAGTAAATATATGGAAAAGTAAAAAAAAGTTGAAACTTAGCTGTGTCTTTCCAGCATGCTCCCGCCCGAAAGTCTGAAAGGCCACAAAGCACCGTGGGGCGGGCGCATGCGCAGTTTGGATTTTCGTCTGGGAGATGCGGAGAGACAGCGCTGGATCGGAGACCCACCGCAGGAGGCAGCGCTGGATCGGGGACCCACCGCAGCGCTGGAGAGAAGGCTGAAAACGACAGGAAAGAAGATGATGACTAAGAGACATCATTTGAGGTAAGGGCTTTAATTAACTTTGGGGGGAGGGAAAAAAATGTTTGCCTTTTTAATGTCACTTTAATCATTTTGGTGAGGTCATCTTACTTTGCTCTCTTCTATCAACATGTTCATTGTCAGCAATATGTACTGCAGCAGATCCTGATTAGCTGTAATTGCTGGCCTTCCCTCTCCCAGTTTAAGTGCTACTATACAGCAGAATAAGGGATACTTGTATCAAGATACATTACCCTTATTGCATTATGAAAATGAAATTGTTTCTTAATAAATCCTTACTTTGACTAATTACTTCTGTCTTCTTCTGTCCGGAGTTCAGTTTTAATAATAATTTTATTAATATAAATGAAAAGTTTTAGTGTATGATATGCATAATTACTTGCCGTGTACTTCATTAAATGCAAATTGTTTTTTGACTAGTTGTGCTTCACAAACATTGTGCTCTAGATTCACTCTCTCAATGCATATTTATTAGTCAGGTCAGACCAAATAATAATTACATGTCTAGGTAGATTATCATGCATCAGATTATATTTTAGCAATCTTTTCTAATGTCATTATCTGAAACATATGTATAGGAAATAATTGAAGCGAATGCAGATCTCTATTATTATTTATTTTTTTTAAACCGAAAAACTGTAGAAAATATAAGTCTCACCAGCAATTGCTTACAGATAATCCTTACAATAATTTAAAATGCGTGGCTACTGAATGTGCACTATAGTTTCCCTTTAGCACATCTTATAAGATTTTGAGATTTTCACACATTTCCCTGTCCATGTTACTTTATTGTGAATGTCTACAAATTAGCAGAGGGCAGATTAACACCTCTTCAAAGGTTCTCAAGTTGAGTCATAAACATTTTATATCTGCACACTGAAGACCTTACAGTATTCCTGTCAAAACATGTTTTTCTGTTCAGTGCCATTGCACATTTAGTCACATGAACATTAACATTTAGTTTGTGACTATATATAAAGAATGCCCCACTCCATTTGAACAAAAGCCCTGAAATACGATAGTTGGCATTCTTTTATACATCCCATTATCCAACTGCATTGCCTAACTGGTACACGTGAAAATAAAGTGTATGTGAGCGCACAAATGCAAGCTCACATGCTCAAGCAGTACTTATTAAGTAGATAGCGTATTAGCATTTCCATTTGTCAAAAATCAATAATTTCTACCTTTTTTTTTTTTTTTTAATTTTTTCCTTTTTTTTTTTTTTTTTTTTTTTTTTTTTCTGTGCTTTTATTCCTAGGTCACATGACCACACAGCTTTATTTCAGTGGCCAGGTCAGATTCTGACTCGGACAGGCAGGAGAGGCTGCATGTTGACATTGAGAGCCACTGTCAATCACCAAGGCACGACTAGGTGGGAGCGTGCTGGTAAAATGACTACGGGAGATAGAAGCAGGCTGTGCTTCCACATGGCGTCTTGTACCTCCTTGCAGCAAGCCAAGTGATGCAAACAGACCTTCAAGCACACATGCTTGCAATGGTCCACAAGGAAGAATGGGGACTGGCAGGATCACTTGGTAGTTCTAAGGAAACAAGACAATTTAAAAGATACCAGATTATTATAATAAATATCCACAAGGGAAAACACACACATGTCAAATCAAATATTTTGGGATAACATGCACTTTAATGTGTACCTACATGCAGTAAAGGTAAACTTTACCCTTATCTTTAAAATTACAACCAAGACACCTTTTAGAAATGTTTGGTAATGACAATCTACAAACACATACTAGATAATTACAGACTTTGTAGTCTTTGCATACCTTATTTTCTTTTCCTCCCCATTCTTCTCACAGTGGCCTTTTTAACTAAGGACAGGTTACTAGATCTCCATTTTCTTCTGGAACTTTGGCACATGTGACTAGGACATGTGACCATGCACATCATCTCAGGGGAGGAAAATGCCTTTCCCTGAGATCTCGTGAGATTACCCAGCAATGCTCTGCTGATGTAACCAGAATGCAATTCTTGGGCACGATTACATCATCTGTGCCAAGTGGACCAGGAATTCAGGGGGAAAAATACAAATTGTAAGTAAAATAAAAATATGTTTAGCTAATGAATGTAAGATTTCATATCGGCAGGCAGAGCTGTATGCTGATGTGATTTTTAGTCAAAGGGGGTACAGGTCCACTTTTTTTTATTCTTTGCCTAGCACTTAAATGAAATGTTTGATAATACTCCCACTTAGCTGTGTGGCTTGCATTGTAGACATTTTAAATCACAGAAGTAAAAAGAGTTTGTACTTGTTGATTTGTTTAGCTGAGAAAATCTGTCACTCTATCTCTTTACTCATCTGTCTCCCTACCTATCTCTCTCTCCATCTATCTGCATTATCTATCATCATATTCTCAGTGAATTGACAAATAAGATACTCTGTCTAGGCAAAAAGCACTTGGTTGCTGCTGAATTTCTGTTTTGCAGTTATGCTCAATTGATTTTGCTCAACCTGATGAGATTTGTCAAATTATTTAGCTTTTAGTTTGCTAGTTAATTGTTTTTTTTTTTTAATTTTTTATAATGTTATCTCTCTTTGTGTGTGTCCTTACTTATGCTCCCCTGCTTTACCCTGCACCACTTGGCAGTAGTTACCCCTATACTGTAGTTCCTAAAGTTTTTATCTACATTTTGCAAAAAGATAATGGAATATATTGCAGCTTATAAGTCTTTAGATGTGGTGGCTGCATTCGATAAAGGGGAAAAAAGTTTTTATTTTTTTTATTTAACCTGTTCATCTTGTGATTCACACCTTCCGATCCCTGAGTGGAAGCCATGGTTTTCACCTAGGTTAGACTTTAGGGCTAGTTCACACCAACCACAGTGCGTTCCCGGCCCGATTGGTGCCAGAGCACACTGGATCGCATTCCAGGCCGGCTCACTTTGTTTTGGGGCAGGAAGGGCAGCCACGCCCCTCCGGCTGCAATACGATTGCCCGCATCGCAATGCGTGGCACATCAGTGCCTGTGTTCCAGTGCATGCACAATTTTTTCTGACTGCATGCACTATGCACCATTAGTGACTGAATGCTGCATGCGCTGTTTTTTCTGACTGCACAGGACCGGAAAGCAGGCACTGATGTGCCACACATTCCGGTGTGGACGATCGTATTGCGCCCAGAGGGAGTGGCTGCGGTACCATTGACTTCAATGCACCGCCACGCCCCCTCCCGCCTCAAAACAGTGAGCCCGCCGGCATGCAATCCACTGCGTTCTGGCACCAATTAGGCCGGAACGCACTGTGGCTTGTGTGAAGTAGCCCTGAAACATATCTCTGTTCATCTCCATCACAGGGGGGTGACGAGACAAGTTGTTTACAGAAATAAAATCTATCTCCTATGAAGTGACAAGGACACTGCATTACTGGCAAGATCAACAAGTATTTTCTGTATTTGCTCAAAATGGTCTGAAACAGAAAACAAATACAGTCACCACATCTAATGATTTATACACTGCAATATTTTAACATTTTTTTTCTCCTTGGGTTTAGTTGACCTTTAACTGAATATGGTAGAGTTTAAAGTGGATTTCCACCTTTTTGAAGCCAAATCGGCGTAACACCTACTTTATATTTGTGACATGCTCTCTTTTTAGATTGCATACTTTCAAAGAAATTGCTGTGTACATTTTTAAGTGGGGTTTTTTTTTTTTAAACTTAAAAATCCTCCTTTGCCTCCCCCATGTAATGTTAAGGAGGGGGCTGTTGGAAGTTGTTTACTCTAATAAACCCCGTCTGTAAACTACTTAACCCTGTCTGTAAATCCGTTGTAAACTAGATGTGAACTCTGTCCTAACAAAGGGTTCAAGTCTTTAACCCTTTCTTAGGACAGACAGAGTTCAAATCTAGTTTACAATGGATATTGAAAAATACCAGCACAGTACAGACAGGGTTAATTAGAGTAAACATAACTTCCAACAGCCCCCTCATTAACATTACATGGGGGAGGGGACTGAGCTTCTTCACATTAACATACAATGCTTTTAAAGGAGAACTATGAGGTGAGTGGTTTTCATTCACCTCATAGTTCTAGCCGACCTGTGACAATGAGACTGTCACAGGTCGGCTCAGTAGATCGGGAGGTGAGCGAACACATACCGGGTTCGCTCACCTCTCGATCCTGTCACGGCTCTCTGCAGTGACAGGGGAGGGGCTGGATTCCCTGCTCCCCGCTCGGATAGCGCTGACTGGAGGAACAGACGGGGGAGGGGGTGTGTACAGCTGGCTCTGCCTTTTTTAGATAGGTAGAGCCAGCTGTCAGTCACGCAGCTGGGCGGATCCTGGCACAATTGTCGGGATCCGCTTCAGCTGCGGCGTCTCAGTATAGCTACAGCTCACGGTATACTGAGCCTAGGGGGACGGGAGGACGCTAGTTTGTGTCCTCCCGTAACCCTGAGGAGAACTATGGGGGAAAGACTTAACCCCATAGTTCTCAAGTCTTTAACTTAAAGACTTAAAAGCATTGTATGTTAATGTGAAGAAGCTCAGTCTAAAAGTGGAAGTAGAGGATCAAACTTAAAGAAAAAGAACTCCCAGGTAGAAATATTTTAACCCTGCAAGCGATAAATGCTCATTTATGTCGACTCGCCTGAACTTCGCAGCCGTCTAACTGCTAGACCGGTACCTGTAGCCTGCCTCCTCCTTCACTCCAGCAGTGGAATGTCCCTTGACACCCTCACATCGTATACACCGTAGACCACTGGAGCAGAGGCAGTGAGCCTGCAGGGACCAGTCTAGCAGCCAGCTGGCTGTGAGGTTTAGGTGAGTATGTCTCTTATTCTTGTCTCTAGACAAAAATGAGCACTTAACCCTTGCAGTGTGGAGGTAGCCCCACTGCAAGGGTTAAGTATATATCTGCCTGGAGTTCTTCTTGAAGGACAAACTGTTGGGAGTAGACTGAATTCTGCACAAAGGCCAGTACCAAATAAACATCTAAAAGGTAAGAAATATATTTTTTAAATGTATTTTTAGGTATGATGTGTAAATGGAAACGCATAACAAACATATAGAGGGATTTTCTCTAATTTGACTGCAAAAGTGGAAATACACACCAGAAAGGTGTTTTGGTGATCTGGCATTAATTTTCATAATGCTCTTCAAATGTTTCAGCATTTGAAGAGCTTCATATTAAAGTTGAAAATCTAAGATTTCATCCTTCGGGCAGCTCAAATGGTGTTGCTGCCTAATGTAAAGAATGAGCTAGAAGCTATTTTATCCCTAGTGTTGCTTACAAAATGAAAGAACACATTCAACCAATTTGTATAGAAATCTCTCCACTTCCAGAATTTATGGATCAAGCAAAGTGTCCCAAATATGACCATACTGTTCATCCTATATATCAATGCAATAATAATGAAATGTGGATTATTTACTTTGTGCTGCAGGTGAGAAGCATGCTTTACAGCGACAACAATCTGTGCCTCAGCAGACATCTGCTGCAGTGGTGAACAAGCTGGCAGACCAAGTCCTCGTGAACACTGCTGGATTGTCTGAAAGAGAAGCATTTCGGCTAGAGAAATTCAGACAGCTTCTTGCTGGTCCAAGCACCGACCTTGGTAAGTGGATTCTGCTTTGGTAAACTAAGGTTTTCAGACGTATTGTGCAAATGAGAATAGTTAACTTTTTTTTTTCTGGTCAAGGTTTTATTTTTAGGGTTGGACTTATTAATGTGTGCTTTAGAAAAACTGCTTTTTTTATGCCATCTATGTCCCATAAAGGAAATTTCCTTTCACTCCTGGTCCTAAAGATGAAACAGGAACCGGAAAGAGATCTCTTCAAAATGATGTCACCTGAGCAGGGATTCCCATGGGAACATTTCCCTTCTCTTCCTGTTCCGGTGTCAACTGAAAACTTTCCATCACTTTTAGTGCTGGGGACTATGGCTATGAGTAGAAATAGAAACTCCTTAGTGTGAACCCAGACAGCAAAAAAACTTGAGAGGTTCCATCTCATATATATATATATATATATAATCTCATCAGAAGCTGTGCATTAAAAAAAAATGTTTTAATGCACAGCTTCTGATGCTGCTTATGTTTACCACTCTGTTCCCTTACCTTAATAAATAAAAGAAGCCCTAGGTAAGCTTTAAGTAGTTGTGGTCAAAGCTTGCACAGGACAAATACATTATTTTCCACCCTATGCTAATATGTACTTACTGATGGGTTGCTCAGGCACCCTTTGCTGTATAATGGAAAACAGGGCGGTTAGTCACATGCTCCCCATACCCAGAACCTGGATGTTTGACTTAGGTGGGGTGGATGGAAAATAATTACAAGCAGGAAGGGCGAGGAAGTATTGTAGTAAGCCTGTTGCTTTGCGTTGCATGGACAAAGCATATGTTCACTTTAAAGTAGTCTTCTAGACAAACAGGTAATTACACAGCTAACATAGTTACATATAAAGTACTTGATCTGCTAAAGGGATTGGGAATTCTGTTTGGCCATTTTTGTGATTTCATATACTTCAACCAAGCTGCATAGGCTTGAGTAGGCTGAAGGTGCAGACCTTGGAAAAGCTAAAAGAGAAATTAGGGTTCTCATGTGCATTATAGTGGATTGTGTTAGGCCTTGTTCACACCAAGTGCGGAGCAGGTGCAGAGAAGTTGCAGACCGGATCAAAACTGCGTCCAATGTATTCCAATGGTATTTTTTTGCTCCAGTTCACATCGCAGCGTGCAGTTCCAGAGCAGGTGAAAAAACTGCAGCAGGCCCTATTTTACCTGCTCTGGATCTGCAAACACATGCAAATGCCTGGAATGCACCGAAAGCCCATGTTAAACTAAAAAAACCAAAAACGGCCCGGAACGCATCAAAAACGCGGCACAACCCACTGCACTGCGTGTGCAGAAACCTGAGCAGACCTGCTCTGCATTTGGTGTGAACAAGGCCTTAGAGTTGTAAGAACTACAAGCCTAGTTTAGCAGAAATATAAATCCTTCGGGAGGAAAGACAGTTGAAATGTATGTGATTGCATCTGTGTTGTTTAGCGGTTTGCCTAGGTTCTGCTTAAAGCAAATCTTTTAGGGCAAAGCATGGGTTTGCTCTAACACCCCGTCCCACTCCCCAGCAACGTATACTTAACCTTTCCTCGATCTCCTGCCCTGCTGGTCTGTTGAAGGGTATTTTAACCCTTGCAGATTGCTGCATATATTGCTGCATATATCTAATGCTAGGTAGATATATGCAAAAACATAAAAAAAGTTACCAAACAGGTTTAAACTGACCTGTATCTCCGCCTTGCGCTCCGTTCCGAAGAACTGAAGATTCTCGGGCGGCCACAAAGGATCATGGGGCGGGCGCATGTGCAGTACAGATCTTTGGCCGGTAGACGAGGAGAGACACAAGGTAAGTCAATGCAGGCAGCCCAGCAACCGTAGGACACAGAAGACTCAGCAGTTAGCGCTGGATCAGAGACCATCACCTGCACTGGAGGGACTTGTGGAAGCTGCAGGAAAGAAGAAGATGATTGGATCAAGAGGCATCATTTAAGGTAAGTGCATACACAAGCATTGGGGTGGGAAGAATTTCTTTTTTTTACTTTAATGTAACTTTAGGTGACAGCAGTATGGAAGGGCATTTGACTCCATCCATGTGATGACACTGATCCAATCAGCAATGTTACACAGGGAGGCCATAGCCCTTTGTACTCTGGTGACATGTGGCTTACCAAGGGCTTTTACTCTTGGCAGCTGAGTGGAGCAGTATGGGAGTGAAAGGAAGGTAAGTATAGTCTACTGTGGAGGGGGGAAATAAAGTAAACCTGTTACTTTACCCTGCATGGGCGAAGCACAGGTTCACTTTAATTTAAGTTTTTGAAAGGAGCATTAAAAGCATCAAGGTCTTTTGCATTTTTGTGGCCTTGTAGAAATGTATTCAGAGTTTTTAAACTAACAAAAGATGTGTTTTTAAAGTTGGCTGTGTATTAGCTTTTTGAGCAGACTTTCTCTGTGCTTTCTTTTAAATATCTTCTTTTTGTATGAAAGCTCTTGACATTAACATTCCTACTGATTGAAGGAACAGTCTTTTTGTATTTTGGATACCTAGAATGGAAATATAGCACATACAAATGATTAGAAATACAGGCCTATTTAAATGCAACAAGCCATCAGGAACCCATTATGAGCTGACTTTTTACAGAGAATCCACATTTGAATGTAAAAGAACATCTTGCTTTCACTGTATTGAGATATATGTAAAATACATTTACGTTATGCTTTCAAATTATTTGTCAAAGCTTATAGTTGGCTAGCTTTCCTATTTTTTTCTTTTTTATTATTATTTCAGTAGGTTATATATTATTGTAATACTTGCACATGCACCTCTGTCTGCTAAACACTGAGCAAGATTACAGGAATGGAAGGTCTGATTATTTTTTATGTAGCACAGTCATCTACTAAACCATTGCAGAATCCATTTGGATAAGAGTTGCAAGTAACATGAAAGAAAAAAATTCCATCCTGAAGGTTTTTATTGTAGAGATTATACTTGCTTTGTGTTTCTTGATAAATACGCCCTATTGGGCATACAAAGGAACACATAGGCATAGAAATGTTTTTGTATTGTGTCAATTAAAAAGGATAGTGGACATATCTCCCAACTTTGCTTGTATAAAATAGATATTTATAACTTCTACAGGTATACAACTGAGAATCCTATCAGTACTAAAATGTATTCGGTAAACCTCTAAAGCCATATTCTCTTGACGTTCTCTGCTTTTTGTTTGCATCTATATGTACAAAGTGCATTTATTGATTTTTTCCCATTTAATATGAATGGGGCTGTCTGCAAAAATACATTTGCATGCTAGTCTATGATGCCTAGTGTTTTGGTAGAACAGGAAGAGTTATGTGGCATGGCTGAGGAAATGGGTGCTATAATAGAATGGTGAAATGCTTGTGCTTTTAAATGGAGGAGATAGGCTCTTTTATGGCTTTGAATTCTGAGCTTCGTTATCTGTGGTAACGGCAAAACACAACACTAATAAAAATACATTAAAAAGTTGCACTAAATATGTGTTTTCACCCCATTTTATGTTGTCTCAGTCCTTTTCCACTTGGCCTTCCATGTTTAAACCTGATGACCTCTAAGTCCCTACCCTTGCAAAAATAATCAGTCAATTAATTGCTAAATGTGATGACTAAACTTCTACTATATGCACATTTTATATTGAGTTACAATAAAACTGTTAAATATTTGATTTTTAAATCCCATAAATAATGCACACAAAATGTCTCTCAATATAAAATCTAATGCTTTTGAAACACTATTAAAACATTGGTGCAGGATCGAAAAAAAAAAGGTACTTGGAATGAGTGGTGCAATGTCTTCAGCATTACAGAACAAGCCTAGTTGCATGTGACTAACTACTGCTTGCTATATCATTACCTGGATCAATGAAAACCTTTACAACATGGTGCAAAATGTATAAATCACTTTCAAGACTATGCATCATTTGTTTACAAGTTAAAAAGCAAAAACTTAAGATGTACTGTCAGATTTGGAGTACTTGCAAAGGTTACCATGAGAGAAAGGATACTTGTTTTGCCAGGATCAAGGGTCTCCTGCTGTTTGCTCATACTACATGCTTTGCCCCAGCATTACATACAACGTGGCCACACTAACATCCCATCTTCTGTGCACCACTTAACCCTAGTGTCCATCACTTCACCCCATGTCAGTTTCACACTATTCTGCTGTGTCTGTACATAGTGCAATCTTTCTACCCATTATGTCCACTCCATTTTTGCTAACTTTGTCCTGAAAACGTATGTCCACTTTGTGTAGCATGGAGCTGTTATCGCTGGAACATGCCAAACTCAGATAAGTTTCCATATTGTGGAAGTATGCTGTGCATACTTGCCTATTATTGCACGTGGTCCCACCACACCCCCATCCCTCAGTTCCACTTTAGGCTTCGTTCACACATAGCAGTAGCGTTTTCTGCCTGTGTTTTTGCACAGAAAACCACGTGGAACAAAACTTGTTCCACGTGGTTTTCTTCTTCAGAAACGATTTACTATCAAGCAGTTTCTGAATGGGGAGGAGCCTCTGTACAGAGTGCTTCTCCCCATTTGGGAAACTCATGAATGAATAAGAAGTGATGTAAATCACATCCTGTTCATTCATAACTGGGGACACAAGTACTAACACTGGAGTGATCAGCTGATCGCTCCAGTGTTTGTCCTGCACAGAGGTCTGGTACATATGACTCGTATGTACCGATCCTCTGCTGCTCTGCCACGCACAAAGGGGGGCTCAGCTTCTCCTCTGAATCTCTGCTGCTTTCCTGGGCAGAGGCAGAGGGGGATCCGAGCAGAAGTGAGGAAGGCACTGCACCCGGGGGGGAGGGGGGAGTCTGAGGACGGAGCCGTTGTCACAGCAGCATGTGCGGTGAGGAGAGAGAGAGAGAGCGCCGGCTGTCAGATCCAGGCCGAGCGGCCCTCTCTCTCTCCTCACTGCTCGGCGTGCTGCTGATGATAGCGGCTCCGCCCCCCGCCGCTGCCTGCAGCGCCTCGATCACTTCTCGGATCCCCGCTGCATACAGATGGGGAAGAGCTGCGGGGATCCAGAGAAGCCCCACGTCAGGAGGACAAGACATTGCGATCTACCAGGGATCGCTTTGCGATCAATGGTAGATCGCAATCGACCTAATGGGCACCCCTGATTTATTATATTGCTGGTTCGGCAATATATTAAATAG
This sequence comes from Nanorana parkeri, assembly GCF_000935625.1. Lineage (NCBI taxonomy): Eukaryota > Metazoa > Chordata > Amphibia > Anura > Dicroglossidae > Nanorana > Nanorana parkeri. Next base: position 1,907,933 of record NW_017306401.1, on the reverse strand, counting down.
AATCTGGGCACCTGCCAGGTTTAAAGATGGCCGCTGCGATTCGCAGCGGCTATCTTTAAAAACGTAACATGACTTTACAGTGTCTTGCACCTGGAGTGTGCGGGTCACTGTAACCGGGACATAGGCTTGTGTGCCACCAGGGGCGAACCTATGGCACGCGTGCCCGCTGTGGCACGCGTGCCATAGGTTCGCCACTGCTGCCCTAGAGTGTGAAGCATATGCGGAAGACATACATTATGTTCTGTGGGAAAAGCAACTCCTGTGGCACCTAATTCAACAGTGTCTGAGCAGCCCAACATTACACAGGCAACCGAACAATGAGTGTAGCAAATTAAAAACTTGGTATGAAATTTGTGAGTCCACAGCTTTGACATCTCTGCTTTCAAGCAAACTGGCCCACAAAGAGAAAGTCTGAGCCAACAGATCAGTGAGCTTTGGAGCTCACTTGAACTCCCTAGTGGAGGGAGCAGTGCATACCTCAGAGTTGAAGCATAGATGCCTTTTTGAGCAGTATTTCTCAACCTGTGTAACCTCAGGACCCACATTTCTCCTTGGTCATTAAGTCGTGACCCAAGTCACACTGACATGGAATGCAAGGCATTCCAGTACCATAAGCAAAGCACATATGGATTGAGCTCCTCACGGCCATACCCCCCATCCCACCTCAAGCTGACACTCTGCACCGGGAAGCATATTTTGGATAGCTGCTTGGCAGGAGAACTGACAGTTCTGCGTTGGTAGAGGCAGAGCAGCCTCTCGCCTTGTGCAGTGAAAGGCATGTGGTGATCCACTTTTGGTCACGACCCACCAGTTGAGAACCAAGGCCTTAATGGATTTTCCTAAAGAATATTCACAAATGCCCTTTACAGTGGCCAGAGGACAGTCTGGATCCTTGATGGTTATATAGAATTAGCCAGTTATTGAACCTTAACTTATTCCACCCAAACCAGAACAATACATTTTGGATGGTGTTGCTTTTTAAAGACTGGTATCATCATGGGTCAAGGTATCTACTTCTTTTTTAGAATGCTTAGTGTAAAGAATTTGATATGTTGAATATCCATGTTCTAACTCCCCAGTATAACCACAGTAGACGTTTGGGTGGTACAATGCAGAGTTAACCCTAGAATTGTCTATGCAAGGCCATAGAATAATGCCTGTTCACACTATTTTTTTTTTTTTTTTAACACAATGGGTGACCATTTTTAAAGACAGATTATAGCCATTAAACATATGAACAGGTTATCGTTTAGCTTCTGCAAATTTTATAGAATACCCAGTAGCTCTGAGAAGTATTAGGATGAATGTAAGAGTACTCTTTTATTTCCGTTTTAATGTGTTTTTTAAGCGCTATTGCACTACTAATATATTCTACAAAATTAGCATGTAAGTGCTTAAGCAGATGATTTACAATATTCTGTATGCAAAGATTAGGTCAGTCTTTCATTCTTCTTCTGTAATTGGCTTGCTCAAGTGTCTTTAGTGCACATTACATGATCCCAGCCATTGAAGTACCATCTACCAACACATTTTCATTTATTGGTGAAATGTTCAGGAACCCTAATCAAGTGCCTGGTTGGTGTTTGCTGGCTTCTTTTTATCACTATAGCAACAAAGGAATAAATAAATGTTAAAGTATTTTGGATGTAGCTTTTTAAACTGTCTTGTCTGTATGCACCCTGCTTCTGACGAAAATAATGTAAATCAGCAATTTTACAGTATTAACATTTTTAATATATCAAGATTATGCTAAATTAAGAAATGTTTCTATTGAAAAATACTGTACAAACTAGTCATTCAAGAAGGTACTTTTTACCTAATGCCCACTAATATAATCTTTACTGATACTTTTTTAATATGAATCTGTGAACCAGATTGTTACTAAGCAATAGGAAAGCCCTATGAAGAAAGGACTGATTTTTAATGCTGCTTTTAGATAAGTGTTGAAAAGGCTCCTGTGCAGAAAAGGTTTTGACTTTTTTGTTCTCTACTTCCCAAGATATGTACATGTTGGCAAATTGTTTCCTTGCAAGTGGCAGTCTCCCTTTTGGAATTTTCTGGTATACCATAGAAAAATAGTTTACGAGCACTAGCCCTTACGTTTTAAGTATTGAACACTGTCTGCAATAAGTGATCTAAATTAATTTATGACCTCAGAATATGTGTGTATTGTCTAGGATTTACACTAAAGCCAGCCATACATTGTACTAATTTTTTTCATTTAGCCTTCCGGCTGAATGAAAAAAAATAAAATAAAAAATACCACAGATCCCCCGCTGTTTCCATTGTATTCTGACATTTTATTCTTTCCATCTGGCTCCTTTGATTTTCTTTCCATCTGGCTCCTTTGATTTTCTGATCGAGGGATGCGTGTCAGAAGGGTGCTGACCGGGGCAACCACTGTGTCAATTTTGGCCAGTTCATCAAGAGCCAGACGAAATTTGCATAATGTATGGCCAGCTTAAGACACACATGTCTCGATGTCACTAACCTAGAATAGGGTTGGACAAATCTTAGTCACTAGGTCCTGGCTGTGTAAGTAGGTCTATGTTGCTCATGTTGGGGGGGGAGGGGGGTTTACTGTAAATATGACTATTACGGAGTAAGAGCTATATATTATGTTGAGGGTAGATTGTGAAAACTAGGGTATACAGCATGATTCCCTCATTAGTTATTTAGGGTGCATAATTGCTTTGAAAGTTTGTAAATGTAAGAAAAAAAAAATGTATGTCAACCCCAACAAAGAAATGCTCCCGTCTGGTCTTTTTAAAAATAGATTTGAAAGCATTTGTTTTATGTTTATATCCGTTTGATAGATGCAAAAAAATACCTGTTGATCCTGCTTGGAATCCAGCAGTGTCTTATGTCCCCTGCATTCTTATTTCTAGCAGTCTTTTCAGCCCTGGTTAACCTTACAGAGATTTTCACTGTGAACTACAAAGCACCTCTATTGAGTTGAGAAGGGGGAGGTGTTCTATAAGTATAACATACTTCGGGCCTTAGGGTGACAATGCTTCTCCTCCATAAAGTAGGTTGAGTGAATGTTGCCACTCTAGGACTGGAAGTGTCTTTGTGACAAGACTACTAAGTGAATATAAAAGGAAAGCAAGCCTGAAAAAAGCCTGGTAAGCTGCAGTATATTAAAACATCTGCAAAACAAAACACAGAGAGCGCCTCCATCGCATTAACACTTTTAATTAAAGCAAGATAAAAACAAGTGCAATGGTACTCGCAAAGGTCGAGTTAAAACAGGCATGAAAGATGACTGTCCCCTTTCCTGGACTCAAGCTGTTGGCGCTGTGTTGTATATTTGTATATTAAAACATCTGTTCAATGGGGATAGCAACATCAGCAATAATCTTTTTACGGTAAACTCCATAACAAAAACTAGAGGCCACCACCTATAATTGGTGGAGAAAAGCTTTAACCACAAGGGGCGTAGGGAATTCTTTTCACTTAGAGCAGTTAGGGTCTGGAACTCTCTGCCACAAGCAGTGGTATCAGCTGAGAGTGTTGAATCATTCAAAATGCATTTGGACAATTTCCTCGGAGACCGTAACATACAGGGGTACAGGTACCCTTAAAAAATAAGATCACACAGGGACTCGTACACACGCATACACATGTAGAATCCAAAACATACACACAATAGGTTGAACTTGTTGGACCGGTGTCTTTATTCAACCTCAAATACTATGTAACTATGCAACTATCTTGCGTACGAAACATGTTTTAAACATCTTAGTGAAAAGTAATATTGTAAGGCATTTTTCTACTGTTGGGTGTTAGCTGTTATCTTCAAGTCATTGGAGAAATTCCCATTCTAGGAGTATTTTAGTTTATCTAAACTCGAACACTTGCTATGTATACGTGTGGAACAAATAACACTGATTTAGGAATTATTTTGAATTCTGTTAAACTGAACAATTATGTAAGCTTAAGCTTTATCTTGATGTGTGGACCTTTTATAAGCTGTATGAACTAGAGTGGGTTGGAATTGGCCTGACAGACTAAAGCCTTTCCCAACACGCGTGTGTCAAATAAACCTTTTATCTGATTTGGACTGTTGCTGCTTTACTCTTAAAATTTGCCTTAATCAAGGGGCAACGGTGCCTGAAATCTCGCACTGCAACTACACAGCGATGAGGTTGTAGGCACAGGTAGTGTCCAGGCACAATCGCATACCAGGACGTGCACTGCTCTTTTTCAGGGAGAATTTTAGATAAAGGGTACTATTTTCAGGGTAATGCTTAGGCACGATTTAACATTTCTACCTGTTCTCTATAATGCAGCAAATGCTTTTTATCATTTCAGGTCCACGTTAAAATAGGTTGAACATGTGATTCAAGGAAAAGGGAAGATGTTGCTAATATTAGCAAATTAAGGTTGTGAAGGGTAGGGATGCTAATCCAACGGAAAACATTACTTTAAAAATCTAATTAGTGAGCAATATTAAGCTAACTATTACAGATGTGACTACACTAATATGACCTATTGATGGTCTCACTGTTTCCCATTCTTGAAGGTGTCAGAATTAATACTCTATTGCTAATTAAGCTTTACAAATTAGGCAACAGAGACAGGCGTGCCATGTGTGCTGTCAGAAGCCATCATTTTGCTTGTTGGACATTAAAAATGACCATACTAAGATGATAAAATTAGATCATTTAGGTAAAGCTAATTAATGAACACAAAGTGTGGGTGCAGATGTTTTCTCCCATCTTTTCTTTAAAGCCTTATGTGATTGTCTTCTGTCATGTTTTGAAAGTCACTGGAGAATTAACAGTTACAGTCAAATGCGCTTTGTGGAGGTACAAAATACAGCTTGACAGATCTCAAAGCACATCGTTTGAAATATTTATTGTAAAAAGTGTGTCAATTGGATAGGATACAGTTTCTGTTCAGTGATGTATTAAAATATATATAATCCATAGCAATCAGTATATTCTATTTTAATACTGCTATATTGGCTAGAGTAAACAAATGAAGTCCTAATTTCTATGTAAAATAAAAGTAATTTTACTCTTCTAAAATGTGAGGAGAAAATAACATTATTCCCACAACGCTTGTATCTCTCACATTTGTTGGGTAGCGTTCTGTAAAATTAAATAGCTGTATTTAATCGCTACTTGTCCAGCTTTAATGAACTATGGTGTTGGAACTGGGTAATGCAATTGGACACAGTGAACCACAGAATTGTCGATTTTTATACTGTTACTAAATGCAGTGATTTTAAAGCCCTTTAGGCTATAGTGAATCAGGTTGAGAAGATTAGTTAAGGTGCTTTGATAAGCCTTGGCATTGTTTATAGGCTTTTCAGTGGGTTTAGTTTGTAGCCAAGATTCACATACTTTGCTACTTCTATGAAGAGTCCTAGCTTTAGTATTTGTTTACTGGAGGATTAGGCGGTGTGAGATATGCAATGGTTTTATTTGACAGTTTCAGAATTATGAAGCTCTTGAGTGCAGAGTGATTTTATTTAGCACCAGAGAAATTACAGTAAGGTTAATTCTTATGGTCTGGGCAGAACACATGCTTTATGTCAGAGGCTGCTGTGGGTTAAGGTGCGCATACACTTTACAACTCGCGCAAGACTTTTTTGTCTTGCGCGGGTTGTAAAGTAATTAAAAAAACTTACAATCTGCCCATCTTGGACAGGCAGATCGTACTTGCGATCATTGCAAGCCCCTGAGGGGCGGGCTTCCGATGACCGCAATGCTAAACGGGCAGTGTGCGATTGCGCACACCGGCCCGTGCGGCAGTTATCTCACGATCATGATTCAAACTAGCCGAAAATCGTATGATTCTCGGCTGGTTTTCGAACATGCTCGAAATACAAAAGTCGTGCGACCGTACAGTAGAAACGGTTGCACGCCTTCCATACACTGCACGATTATCGTACGGTCGTGGGATTTTCCGCGATTATCGTACGATAATCGTGCAGTGTATAGGCAGTGAAAAGATGGTGTTTGTTTTTTATTGACTAACTTGATTAGGAGGACTGGGCACGATGGTTTGTAACCCCTTGCTGTCTAAAGGGAAAACCTGATGAGTGACACCTTTTGTATCATTAAGTGTCTTCAATAAGTAAAGGTGTAGCATTATTTTAAGTAAGAGCTGCGATCCTGGCTGTTTATATGCAATCATGGTATACAGTTGGAGTAGTGATCATACTGACTACCTGGTGTCAAGCAGTGTTTGGAAAATCTTATGATGAAGTTTTTCCACTTGTCTCACCATAGGAGTTTTTATGGCCCCTGTAACATTACCAACATATTCTGTACTGCTTGGTTAACTCGAAAGCGTACAGCTGATTAAGCTCTAGATTTGCAAGCAATTAACCAGGTTCTCCTGTGCATGGTCACCATTAAGAATGTTTACACATTTCACAAATGACTTTCAAATGTGTCTTCTCCTGTGTTCCCTAAGCATTAGAAGATAATGGACCAGGATTCAAATTTTGAAGTTCACATGTTTGGTCTGCATATCTGTATGCCTGTACACAGTGTTCCGTTTATTGCAGAGAATGCTTATGACCTTTGGAGTCTTCCTTCACACCGGGTTTCCTAATAAAACATATAGCCCATATGCATTAAATTTCATCTGACGCTTTCTCACACTTAAAGTAGCAGCTAAGGAAGCAATAAGCATCTGTTTTTTCCTGTGTAATCTCCAGAGCAGCATGAGCTCTTGAATTTTTAATGGACTTTAATTAATGCTGCTGGTGCCTTGTACTACTCTATCATGAAGTTTTCTGAAAGGGAGAACCTTTACATTTGTATATTTAATGATGTATTTATGTGTACTTGAGCTTATACCGGATTATTTGCAAACTGCATTAAATAGTACTTGAATGCTAAGGCTGTCAGTCATACTTATGTATGCCTGCGTGTGTGTGTGTGTGTGTGTTTTCGCTCCAGTAGGACCCTTTTTTTCTGCGGATTTTGCACTATTTTTCTATTTTTAATGGAGCCTGAAGGTGAAGTCGTGCTACCGTGGCTGGACGTTGCGGCCGCCTGCATCCGCTGCTAAATGTAAGTCGCTCAGTGTGAATGGGGCCTAAGTGAAACTCCAAATGACTAAGATCTACGGAATTCCAAAGGCTTGCATCTTTAATAACTTATTCTACAAAGGTATTCTGAAATGGATTATAGTAATATTTAAAGCTATTTGATTTCTGTAATAAATATTAACATATGTTTTGTATTCAGTGAACCTATTTAAATGGAGAAAAGTAGTCACCCTGTTTGGTAACTTTTGTGTGCACCACAGAGGACGGGAGATCAGGCACAAAAGTTATTGTCTAGCATGTCAAAGGTGGAAGCTATAAGACCATCTCCAAAGAGCTTGGTGTTTCTGTAACTATTGCAATTATTATTAAGAAGTTAAGGACTTCTGCACATGGATGTCTGCACCCATCCAACATAAATATCAGCGTATTTTGCCCACCAGGGAGCAATAGGTGTTGTGTAGGGCTTCCCATATAAGTCAGTGGGTGTATGCAGCTGTAGAGGGTTATATGCTGGTACTTCAATACACCCATGCATGAATGTACAACTCGGTCAGTGTCCAAAGTTATGTCTTTGCACAAGTGTCGGTGTGCAGGAGTCCCACAACTACCTGCTTACAAATGTGTACAGCAATTGACATATATGGGAAACTGCACGCAGTATCTGTGACTCTGGCTGGGAAAATATGTTGATATTTATGTTGTATGTGTGCGGGTGTCCGTTTGCATGAGCCCTAAGGTCCATGGGAGTTTAGCCAACTTCCCTAGGTCAAGGTACATCAGTGTCTGATCACACCATGAGTTGCTTTTTAAACAAAAGTGGACTCCAAGGAAGAAGACCCAGAAGTCCACAGCTGAATGAAAAAGAAAAAAGCCAGACTGAAATTTGCTAAAATGTATATTGATAAGCCACAGTGCTTGTGAGAGAATGTGACCAATTTAAATAAATGTTGAGAAAGACAAGAATAACCATATAACAAACATATAACATAGAAGGTTTGGTGTCCACAGTATTATAAAATCATTAACCGCATTTAAAATGAAGCTGCTTTACACTTCCTGTAACAGTTCTATTGTAATC
>NW_017306401.1:1890740-1899827 GCF_000935625.1 Nanorana parkeri | reverse complement strand
GACCGGGCATGGCTATACATAATAAGTAAATGGATTACTTTATGCTTACACTGGAACTGTATATCTAAAGTGGTGTTCTGATTAAGAATGTCTGTTACCTTGTGATTTACCTGCTTTTAATGGCCTCTGCAATACTTCTTGGATGTACTCAGAATGTGTGTTTCTCTCATTAACGAACTTGTCACATTTCTGTACCTCGATGCACTTATATTTTGAATGCTGCCTTCAATGAAAGTTCCGTGTGCGACTTTATGCTATACACAGATGCATCAGTTTTATTTCAAGGAAATTTACAACCCAGCTGATAACCATTAACGGATATCTTTTCTGAGGGACTGACATACTATCCAAGTTTTGCATCTACATATCACTGCACAACTATGTTGGTCAGCATCTCTTTTTATAAACATTTACTACAGCCTATTGCAACATTAACAGTATGAATTCTGCAGACCATTGGCATCAATTGGCAAATACTTTACAGGGTATAAAAAATGTTTTATGTTCTAATTTACTTCTCCAAGGCCCCCCCCCCCTGCCCTCTGGGGTCCCTGTAGATGGAAGTGCAGCCACTACCAAGCAATTGGCCCTCGCAAAAGAAACCCATATTGTAACCATTGTATATTTACAATGAAAGATCACTGTACCTTTTCACTCTTCCTCACATTAGCTTTGCAGGGTATGACTGCCATGTCCCAAAACAACACACATTATCCACAAAGTGGACAACTTTCACACATCTTGAAGTGGGGACACATTTTGGCAGATACCAATACAATATGTCTGCCAGGGTTTTTGAGAAATATCCATATATATGTGAGAATCTAGCACAGTTGAACCGTATATATTAAACAAGCATATGTGTACATGTGACTGATAACTGTGGATTGAGGAATGACCTGAACTTTATAATTATTTCTTGGATTTTACAACCTATTGGTTTTTTTTTTTAATCATTGGACAGTACTAGCCAGTATTGGCTAACAATCTGTTGGATGGATGCTTCCTTCTTGTAATCTACGTATATGGTTTTATTGCAGCCAACAAACATTTATAGGTGATACTTTAATGAGGGAAACATATCTACTGCAATTTTATGTCTCATGGAGTCATTTTGCCTTGGAGAATGGAAGGCTTGGGGAGCTTTATATGCATTGTTTGAGTATCTGTCATTGTGTATTAACATGTATGCCGTGTACAATAAAATGGTGATATATAAGAAAGGGATGCACCGAAATTTCGGCCGCCAAAACATATCAGCTGTAAATGGCACTTTTGGCAGAAAGTGCCATCTTTCGGGCAAAATTGCGGTGCATGTCTTGTTCCTCTCCTCCCCGCTGGGCACTGTTCTGTGTCCCCTCTGACACAGTACAGTGTCCAGCAGCGAGGAGAGAAACTGTGACAGGATGCTGAGCGGTGCGGGGATGGAGAGCGATGTGAGCTGCTGGAATCTCAGAAGGGGCCGTGCTCTCCTCCCGCTCCCCCCCCTCAGCCTCCTGTGACGAATCAGGAGAGCGGTGTGGCCGGTGACAGCTCTCCATCCTGACTCGCTCAGCCTCCTGTGACAGGGAGTCGGGATGCAGAGCAGGTACAAGCAGTCAGCGATCAGTGATCGCTGACTACTTGTAAATAATTGAGGACACAGTATGTTTACTGTGTCCCCAATTATGAATGAATGGGAAGTGATCTACATCACTTCCTGTTCATTCATGATTGTGGACATGGTAAACATAGTATCTTCACAAGTTATGAATAAACAGGAACACTCAGTATAGAGGTTTCCTGTTCATTTATAACAGGGGCTGCAGAAAAAGATTCAGGAATGTGTCCTTTTTCTATTTTAAAAGAGAAATATCTGGGATCTGTTTAGACCCCTAATATTTCACAGAAGCCGCCAACAGTAAAAAAAAAAAAAAATGTATAAAAATAAATACGGCAAATAAAAATAAAATATAAAAAAATAAAGAAAATATTTAAAACAATTTGAAAAAGGTTAGAAAAAATTTTGGTTTCGGCCTGGCTTTTTTTTTAAATTTTTTAAATTTTCAATTATGTTTCAGTTTAAAAAAATTTCATTGCAGGGCACTGCTAATAAAAAGTGTAATGCAACTTCATTATAGACTAGTATTTATTATTGAGTAAGAGAAGCGAGGCTTAAAGAGGACCTTTACCCCCTTTCACTAAAAATCACATCAGCATACAGCTCTGCATGCTGATATAAAATGCATGCCGTGACAGGGGAGGGGCTGGATTCCCCCTCCCCGCTCCGATCCGCCAGCCCTGACTGGCGGATTGGATGGGGCGGTTACAGCTGGCTCTGTCTCTAGACAGGCAGAGCCAGCTGTCACTCACGCAGCTGGGCGGATCCAGACATAATTGTCAGGATCCGCTTCAGCTGCGGCGTCTCAGTATACTGCGAGCTGTAGCTCGCGGTATACTGAGCTTAGGGTGACGGGAGGATGCTAGTTTGTGTCCTCCCGTTTACCCTAAGGAGAACTATGGGGAAAAGCCTTAACCCCATAGTTCTCCTTTTAAGGGTCTGGTCTAACAACAAGCCTGTTCTGAGGATCAGGTGAGTATAACTTTGCTGTTTTCCTCCCTAGACTGAAACCAAGCACTTAACCCTTGCAGTAGCCCCACTGCACGGGTTAATAAAATAAGTTCCCCTATAGTCTGCCTTAAAATCTGTTAAATCAATTGCAAGGTCAAGTTTTTTAAAATATGGATTAAGCAATGATGGTTATCAATTACTTTGGTGAGTTTCAAGTTATTTCAGGGAAAGTTGTGGATCCTTCTACTTTTATGGAAGGGTACTAACAAATTTTGTGTATTTATGTTTGTGGGTTGAGAGCGTTCCCTGCATTTTGCATGCACTGCAGACAGTGTACACAGAAAAAAAAAAGTTGCTAGGAAAAAGGGGCCAGAGTGTGTGTTGTGTGTTGTTGTTTTTTTTTTTTTTTTAGCAAAAGAAACCTACAGTGAGTCTAACTCTCAAACCACATTGCAAGCACCTTCTAGCATTTTCCTTTCATTCCAATTTGGCATCACACCAATATCACACTTGTTGGTTCAGAGAGAAAAAAAAAAGCAATGTCTAAAGTTGTTGATAGTGTTTATCATAGCAGTGTTTCTGCTGATTGAAGTTTTAAATATTTTATATCTCTGTGCCAAGTTGTACCTGTAGACCTATGGAAGCCACCTGATCTGCAGATTCAGAAAGCTAATTTATCATGCAGCAAACCATTTTGGAAAAAACAGTAATGTGAGCATTCCAGTCCAGTTTTCCACTTGGAGCACTTCTCTACACTAAATAACAATGAGTTAGGCCTTAGTTTTGCCAAAGGATACCTGAACATGCACGTAAGGGAAAATTATTAATTAGCATACTGTTTTATCAAGGTCACTGAGACGGTGTTTTCTATATTTCTTATCCATTTCCATTCTTATCTGAAGGGGGAGCTGCTGTTCCATTCAGCTTCTATTAAAAGGAATTATTTTAGCTGTGTGCTGCTAAATTGCTCAAGAAATTTGCTATAAGAACATAAAGCTAAATCTAGTTTATCGTTTCCATCGTTTAATTGTTCATGCAAGCCATCTCCTCATGTAGCGATTTACAGTAATCTTACTGAAATAACAATTTTGTGCCAAAGAATGAATAATGAATGTGATGAAAGAGTTGAGCTGCTGATTTTTTTTTTTTTCCCCCCCCCATCGCTATAAATGTTTTGTGCTCCTGGAAAGTGTGTGTTTTGTGTGTGATGGGGCAAGTCACAGCATTTTACTGAGTGTTAAATGGTTACTAATGATAGGTAAACATGCCCGTTTATCCATTTATCCTAATATAATGAAGAATTGTTGCGATACAAATTAGGAAAATGAATTTTATTACAGTGAACGTTTAGTTGGATAACCTTAACGTGTTAGTGAAAAATGAAAAAAGTGTAAATATTTAGAAGTGTTAAATGGAAAAAAATATTAATTGAAGCTGTTTTTCTTATTTTTGTTCTTATTTTTTATATGTAAATAGTTGAGCTAGGAGTGTTGGGATGTCCTGAAGGAAAACACTTTGAAAGAATTACCTCATCCATATTGTCATTAGGATTATCAGGTTTAACAACATTACTAAATAAGCAGTGTCTGAAACAAGAAAGTACTTTATTTTGTGTTTTTATATATTTTATTTATATAAACTCAACAGCCAAACATAGATTGAACAGGAAGTAAGTAACTTAAAGCGGAACTCCGGGCAAATCAAATCTTAACCCTTGCAGTGGGGTGACTCCTGCACTGCAAGCGTTAAGTACTGGCTCCAACACCGCTCCCTCCAGGCTGTCTCCTCCTCCACTCCAATGACGATATGTCTCTCTGCATCCTCATGTTCTGTACTCCTGTATAGAACATGATGACTCACAATATGTTAGACCACTGAAATGGAGGGGGAGCAAGGCTGAAGGGACCCATTTAAGAATAAGCTGGCTCTGAGGTTCAGGTGAGTATAACTCTTATTGTAGCTACCTATGCAAAATGAGCACTTAACCCTTGCATTGCGGGGGTAATCCCACTGCAAGAGTTAAGATTTGATTTGCCCGAAGGTCTGCCTTAAACTGTATTTGAAGCTTAAAGTGGACCTTTTCCCCATTTGACTAAAAATCACATCAGCCTAACGCTCTGCATGCTGATATGAAATCATCTTACATTCACTAGTATTGTACTTACAATTTCAGTTTTTCCACTCCCTGATCCACTTTGGCACAAATGATGTAATCATGTCCAAGCATTGCATCCTGGGAAGGTTACATAAGCAGAGCATTGCTGGGAAATCTCATCGGTAATCTCATGAGATCTCAGGGAAAGGCATTTTCCTCCCCTGAGATAACGTGCATGGACACATGTCCTGGTTACATGTTCCAGGGAGTAAAGGGAGAGCTAGTAAACTGCCCTTACTTAAAATGGCCACTGCCAGAAGACCGGGGAAGAAAAGAAAATAAGGTATGCAAAGAATACAAAACTGAATTATCAAGAAATATCTGTTTGTAGATTGTCATTACTAAACATTTCTAAAGGTGCCTTTGTTGTTATTTTAAAGGAGAACTATGGGGGTCAGTGTTTTTCCCCATAGTTCTCCTTAGGGTAACGGGAGGACACAAACTAGCGTCCTCCCGTTACCCTAAGCTCAGTATACCGCGAGCTACAGCTCACAGTATACTGAGACGCCGGAGCAGATCCCGACTTAGATGATGGGATCCGCCCAGCTGCGTGAGTGACAGCTGGCTCTGCCTATCTAGAGGCAGAGCCAGCTGTACCTGCCCCCTCCCCCGTCCGTTCCGCCAGTTAGCGCTGGCAGATCGGAGCGGGGAGAGGGGAATCCAGCCCCTCCCCCTGTCACGGCAGAGAGCCGTGACAGGATCGAGAGGTGAGCGAACTCGGTATGTGTTTGCTCACCTCTCAATCTACTGAGCCGACCTGTGACAGTCTTATTGTCACAGGTCGGCTAGAACTATGAGGTCAGTGAAAAGCACTGACCTCATAGTTCTCCTGTTAAAGATATGGGTAAAGTTCATCTTTAAAAATGTTTTTGTTTTGGATTGTACAGGGAAGCGTTATAAGCTCCAGCTTTTTAGTGTTGCTTGTGCCCCAGCTCCAGAGATTCTTAATTTCTGTTAGTCCTGGTGACCATTGTCTCCGGGACAGAAAGTTAAGGGACTTCCAAAATTGTACAACATCTAAGAGGGATTGCTTCTCGCAATTAAAAATGTTGAGCCGGGACAGTAGTAATCAGTGAAAATAAATAAGAGAAAGTAATAATTTAACCATTTCTGTTCTAACAATCCAAAAATATTTTAGAGTATTCTTCCTCTCCTTGCAGGCAGCTGACTGCCCTGTGACTTCTTCGAGAAGACCGCAGAACACTCCTGTAGTTTCTTCCTCATTCTCTTTTTCTTGTGCCACATCCTAATTGCCAAAACATTACAAATTTAAAACATTACGTAATACTTTAATGGTACTACAACATATGAGGAAATGTAATTTGTTTTGTTCATACATTTTGGTAAAAACTTTGACAATGTTCATACAGTATATCACCAATAGCAATTTCATGCAGGGCACTGTGGGGTAATCCCAAACTTGTACTGTGCCACCTATATCACAGCAATTGCAATGACTTCACCTTGTATGATTTTGTAAAAACAATCAATATGATCAGATTTTACTATACACACCGGCACTTCCAATACAATGAGGAAGACCCAACACATTTTATCAGCATTTGTCAGACTTTCACTCTGCGGCAGCAGTTCGTCAGGTGCGGATGGGTTGGATTAACTCAGTATCAATGGTTTTTTTTTTAAAATAAAGGGCTTTTTCAATTAAATCTTTTGTTTGGCTCTTTTTTACTTTTTGATTTTAACCCTTTAGTGATTGAGTAGGGGTACTTACTCATTCACAAGGTGGAGGCAGCATCTTGGTCATGTGGCCTGGTATGGCGCAGTGAGGGGGTGGGGCACTCGCTTGTCCTCACCCCCTTTCCTGCCCTGGCCTGTGCTCATATTAAGAGTCTGGTTGAGAATTTAAGGGGGGACCACACTTTTTCCAATTTTTGGGGGTTGGAGTTCCTCCTTAATATACCTCGTAGACCTAAAGGGCCTGGTATGACTTTTGGGGTGAACCCTACACACTTTTTTTTTTAATATTACAAAATAAAGCATGCTCAAGGTGAAGATGCAATATTAGATGTAATGTGCTGTGTCAGAGATGTAAATGTTGGTAGTTACACAAAGCTTTATCAAAGCAGTTATCAGTACCACTTGGACCTTAGAAAAAGGTAGTAGACCTCCCGAAAGCTTGTCCTGAAAATGTAACTGTTAGTGCAAATAAAAAAGCATCATGGACCTTTTATTTTTTTGTAACTCCTAGAGAAAAAAAATGAGCGCTTAACCCTTGCAGTGCTGGGGTTGCCCCACTGTAAGGGTTAAGAACATTTGTGCCCAAGGTCCTGCTTTAAAAAAATAGACATAGCTAAAAACTGCAGTCGTGTGTGTAGGTGATTTTCTTAAGCATCTTTAACGTTATGTAGCATTTAAAAATAAAGCATAACAAGCTATATTTTTAATGCTTGGGGTACCCTTAGTCTTTGAAAGAATTTACAAATGCAGGTACATGTTGAGTCGGTGCAGAGTAGATGTTGTATATGAGCTGTATAAAAGCTGGAAGATTTGTACTTTTGGCTAACTGCTTACAGCTTGTTGAATTCCATATTCCTAGTGGTCATAAGTAGTTCTACACTAGTCTAAAACATGGACAGGCCAAGTGAAAGATGTTGGAAGAAACAGTTTTGATAAAACTCTAGGTTCGGTTCACGCTTTTCCTCTGGGGTGTGTTGCATTAACACACATGGTTACTTTATGCTGCATTTAGAAGCACTTTCATTTAAAAAGAATGGACTGGAAATGCACCTTCACATCCTAGAAAAGGAACATGCACCTTTTTCTGGCTTTGCACTACAACAAGTTAGTGCCTTGCACTCCATTGCAACGCGCATCCATCGGCAAAGTGTGCTGGGGTGCTATTCAGAATTAATGGTACGGCATCGCACCAACACATAACGTGTGCTGTGGAAATATGCACATTCCTCCAATGCAGTAGTGTGAAATGAGCTGTAGACATCAGAGGCAACATGTAAAAAATTTCATAGCTACGTTTCTAAGCCTTGGGGCTATATGATATGACGGTATAAAAATTGTGATTATATATTTGAGATGAGTTTAAATCCTCATTTTCATTGAACACGTACCTGGTTCACTCTGAATATGCCTTTGAAAATCTCTTCCCATTTTTTTATTCATTTATTTTTTAGTTTGTCTGAAGCTGTTTTTACACATTGATATAATTTGACAGGTATATGGAGTACCATCGCAATGGTTATTCTAAGCGTTAATATCAGAAATGATTAGCAGGAAAATTTTAATGTGTTGTAAAATCTTTGAGCTGCAGATTATTTACCTGCTCACAGTATCTCCGGTTTCTGTAACTTGTTTCTTTTGTTCGAGTTGAATCCTTTTGTGCGATGGTAAACAGAGTTGCATAAAAACATGAAGAGGATAAATGGAGATTAATGTTGCTTGTATATATTTTCATCACTGAAATAGAATCAAATTTAAACTCCTAGTAAGGTGTCACAAGGTCTTTATTTTCCTTCATGCTCTGGCCCATTGCTAAACCATTGGAGAGGATATGGACAAATGGGTTCCGTTAGTGATGTTTCCCTAATTAAGGCATTCTAGAAAATTTCTATATACATTTTTAAGCTGAAAAAACTTTCACATTCCAGGGTTTCCTTATTTCGCTATGGCAGGCAGGAATTGATTTATCCAATTGATTCATACCTTTGGTCACCCTTGTGATGAACAATTAAGAAAACTGAATAAAGTAGAGTATACACAGATATATTTTCTTCCTTCATTCTGGGGGCTAAACGAAGAAAATCTAAAATCCGCTGCTTGTGTTACCTGGCTTAAAGGAGAACTATGAGGTGAGTGAAAGCCACTCAACCTCATAGTTCCAGCCGACATGTGACAATGAAACTGTCACACGTCGGCTCAATAGATGTGGGAAGTGAGCGAACGCATACCGTCGCTCGCCCACTTCTCGTTAGTCTCCCTGCAGAGAGCTGTGACTGTCCCCGCTCCGATCTTCCACCGCTGACTGGAGGAACGGATGGGGGAGGGGGCGGGCACAGCTGGCTCTGCCTCTAGATAGGCAGAGCCAGCTGTCGCTCACACAGCTGAGTGGATCTCGACAGTAATGTCGGGATCCATCCCGGCTGCGGCAGTCTCAGTATACTGCGTGCTGTAGCTCGCGATATACTGAGCTTTGGGTTAGGGGAGTACGCTAGTTTTATGTCCTCCCGTGACCCTGAGGAGAACTATGGGGAAAAACACTTACTCCATAGTTCTCTTTTAAGTTGCTCAGTGTATAGATCCGTCTACAGCTGACCATTCACCTCACAATTATCTGCAGCTTTTCTGTGGTCAGATGGAAAAGGTGCAACAGGTTGGCCCAGGTGGAGATTACTCCACCCACACAGTT
>NW_017306401.1:1886574-1889917 GCF_000935625.1 Nanorana parkeri | reverse complement strand
CCACCCACACAGTTGTGGGTGGAGTAATCTCCACCTGGGCCAACCTGTTGCACTTTTTCCATCTGACCACAAAAAATCTGCAGATAATTGTAAGGTGTATGGGCACCTTAATGCAGAGTTTGTTGGGAGAATCAGTCCATGAATCATTTCTGCTGAGTAAAGACAATTCTAAATATAGGATATATGTATTGTGACATATTGTGCTCACAACTGTATTTAAAGCAGAACTCCAGCTTGAATAATCTATATATACTTGCACTGATCCAGCAATGTATTGGATAAAACAGTTTTTTTTTTTTTTTTTTCAGTAATTTTGGTGATTTTTTTTTTTTAATCCTAGCTAGATTTTTGTTTGGCTAACCTTTTTGAAAAAATTATAGAGTTTAACATGCTTTTATTATAATGATCTTCCTGCTGAAAGACTCCATAGTCCCACTTTTTGTTTTTCCCCCACATCCTCCAGCCAGGTGGGCTCTATCTGACTTGCTTCAGCTTCTAATGTATACGGTAAAATATGCAGTGATAACAGAGTAGGTCATTCCGGTACAGGAGAGAAGCCTGTACAATTGAGTAAGTCTGGAGTTCAGCTTTAAGTAATATATAAGAATTCCCTTCCATTTTCAGCCATTTAGAACTTGAAAAAAACTTGAAATGAATTATACTTTGTGTTCCTTATTCTTTTATGGTAGAAAAGTAGAGCTATTTGCTTAACTGGAAAACGAACATCTTTAGTATTTCAGCTATTTTGTTTTTTGTTTGAAACAATGGATCGGTTTTTAACACAAAAGAAAGCTTCCCTTAATTAAATCCCACACAGTATTGGCTGCCTAATCAATTGTATTGAAGAAAACAGAGTGTGTAATTAGACCTTCTGAAGTGTTTTAAGAACAACTGACAGGGTCTCTTGTCTAGTTTTTGTAGGTGGTAGAGACGGGGGAAGAATATACTGTGAATAAGGGTTTCCTGTTCTTAAGACTGCACATGTCTGCCAAAATATGTAACATTTTATACAAAGATTTTTCACCTGATTTTTTTTTTTTTGTCTTTTAATCAGCAACCTAATCAGGCTGTTATTGTTACTGCTGGTTAAAGTGAACCAATCAGTACTACAAAATGATTAAAGTTAATGAACTATTATGGTTTTAAAATCTTAGGGGCTCATTTAAAAAGCAGTGGTAGTGGCACAGCACATTTATAACACACAGCGGTGTGCTTTCCAAATGTGTTCTGTTTTCTAAAGCTGGTGGAAAGCAGCAGAACTAAATAAAAGATCTATTTAAAAACAATAAGTTGGTTGGAGAGCCTCGTCATAACCTGTCAAATATCATGCTCTCCGCGAATCATGGAGCTCTCTGGACTTTGCTGACTACACAGCGCAGCCTGACTTTTGTGAATGAGATGTACGGAGTTGTGGGTCGTGCAGTGGTGCATAATGGAGAGTGGGTAGCGATATCTCCTCTTGTTTATAAATAAAGCCATTTTTGTTTTACAAATAAACAGTTAATACAGGGTACACCCATAGCAAAGAGTTCCCAGAGCACTATGGATTTTCTACATATCACAGAGATCATAGCTGTTAACTTCTAGACATTATGGAGTTGATTTACTGTAGGCGACTAGGCTGTTCACTGCAGGGTAATTTTCCCTTAGTTTAATGAGGTGACTTAATCGGCATTTCTCAGCCTTTTTTCAGTCATGACTCTCTCTAAAAGTATGCAAAATCTCAAGGCACCCAGTCTAAATTGTAATGGATTTTAACCCCTTCGTGACTGACGATGTACAGTGTACGTTGCCAGCATCGGGCTGTTTAAACAGACTCTGCCGCCGGGACTCTGTTTAAACTTGTAAAGCCGACTGTCGGCTTTACAACAGAAGCGATTCTGGCGACTTACCTGTCGCCAGATCGTTTCTGTGTCCCGTAGAAGGGGCCGCCCCCCCCCCCGTAGGACACCGCCGCCGTGCTTCCCGCGCTCTGTTACCCCTCCTACGGGCCCGGGACCTGCTTCCTTGCTGTCCGCGGGGAGCTGGGGAGGAGGTCGACGAACTTCCGTTCATCGATCCCCTCCCCGTTCTATGGGAGCGATGCAGATTGCATCACTTCCGGTCCCTGGGCTGTCAGTTCTGGGCTCCTGCAGCCCAGCTATAAGCTATTGAAGTGCGATCTGCACTTCAATAGCTTATTTCCAGTGTAAAGGTGACACTGGGGGTCTTTTGGACCCCCAGCATCACCTTAAAGAGTA
This sequence comes from Nanorana parkeri, assembly GCF_000935625.1. Lineage (NCBI taxonomy): Eukaryota > Metazoa > Chordata > Amphibia > Anura > Dicroglossidae > Nanorana > Nanorana parkeri. The sequence goes on along the minus strand of NW_017306401.1, from coordinate 1,887,677 downwards.
CCTGTCACACCTATGTGATAGCAGTCCAAGTAAAGTAAAAAAAAAAAGTTTTTTAAATTAAAATAAATCTTATAATAATGAATTTTTTTTAAAAGTCCCCCGCCCCCGTGAGCACGGGCGTCACCACGTAAACACGCGTCGGGTGTGCGCCTACGTATGAAAGCGACAAACTTGCTACACATGTTGGGTATCGCCGCACACGCCGGTGTGAGAGCAATAAATCTAGGGCCAGTATTTTGGGGTATCTCTAAATTGATGACCTGTGGGGGCTTTTTAAAGCGTCTTCTATGGACTTTTTGGGGTACTGCAGTTTTCCGCCGTTTCACGGACGCACGCAATTTGTAACCTGGGCATGTTGGGTATCGTTTTACTCGTTGTAACCTCATATTTTATATTTCATTAAAAAAATGGATATTTTGGTGTGTTTTGGGGCATTTAATGTAATTTTTCACTAAATGTTGGGGTTTAATAAGGAGTTGTGCTAATATTGCGCAACATAAAAATTTGCAACTACCACCATTTTATTCTATAGGGTCTTGGCATTCAGAAAACATATAATGTTTGTGGGTTTTAAGTAGTTTTCAGGCCTAAAATGTGGAATATAACATGGGTGCAAAAAATGAAAAAAAGGCCTCAGTCATGAAGGGGTTAAAGAGGACCCCACGCAAAAACACCAAGGCGAGTTTTTTCCCCATTCTCCTCAGAGACCTTCCTTTCATATTGGAGTTCTCCTCTTTCACATCGAAGTCCTACCATTACATTAGGAGTCTCGTCTCTTCTTCTTTTTTTAAAAATTTTTTTATTAATGAATCCAACCCTCCATTGATTGGCATCATTATTTTCCATGGTGTTGACAGACAACTTACCTGCACCATGGAAAGGCATGATGCTGTGGGAAAATTTTCGAGGCACCCCAGGCTGCCATGGCATCCTGGTTGATAAAGGCTGACTTAAGTCATTCAATTATCTGGAAGCAAAAATATTATTTTCTTGCACATGATTTGATATTGTCTGCAAAGGCAATTTTTAAAACTTTTACGGAGCTAGGGAAAAATTTAGTTGCAAAGTGAACGGCTTATTTACCCAACCCCCCCCCTCTCTCT
>NW_017306401.1:1877413-1886558 GCF_000935625.1 Nanorana parkeri | reverse complement strand
TCTCTCTCTGCTCATTTACTTGTGGGTACATTTCAGCTGGTTATCTTTTGAATAAATAACTCTCTTCCTGTCCTCTACGCTCATTCGGCACTGCCAGTCTTAACTGCTCATTTTTCTCTAGGGGCGAAAATAAAGACTGACGACGGGCTTCACAGTGAGGGGGCGGGTCCTGTGACTCACCTCCCCTCCCGGCCGCGTCCATAGTAACAGGCGGCGGGAGGGGAGTCACAGGAGGTGTGTGTGTCACAAGCCCCTCCCCCTGCAGTGAGTGCACACAACTCCCTGGCTGAGTAAGTCCGAGCGCGGGAGGGGGGAGAGGAGGCAGCAGCAGCTTAAACAATCTAAAAAATAAACAATCAACGCCCCCCCCCCCCCTCAGCGGGCCACGGTAAAATTATCAAACGTTGACCGGTCCGCGGCGATAAAAAGGTTGGGGAGCACTGTGTTAGAACAAGGTAAAACTTCCCTTTTGCCTGTTTACCTTTCTATGCTTCTAATAATGCTGATTCACTCTTAGATTTAGCCATTATGGAAAATAATAATAGTGGCCAGATCTGGTTTCTCAGTTTAAATTCTAGATCACCCAGGTAGTGACATGAAACCTAGAGAAGGAGAAAAGTGTCAACTTGTACAGTATCAGGACACTTTGTTAAAGGATTCAAAAAGTGGAATATACACACATACAGTATTGTACTAGCTGTTTTTGAACCTGCTGATGTATGCCTGGTCCCTGAATATGCCTGGATATGCATATGATCTTTCCTTCCTTTTTTTTTTTTCCTTTTTCAAATTCTTTATTTAAATAAGTATTCACCGAGAGTCATGTTGAGTATAAACAAACAGACCGTAACCAAAGGTAGTTGATATCAGTGATGGCTGCACTAGGATTTATGTGAGTGAACGTTATCACCTGCAACAAAACCTCGGTGAAAACACCTAAAAAATAAAATGGCTACTGTGTTGCGCTAGGCTCCAGATATCCTTACGTGAAAAAATATATACAAATGTATCTAACTGTTCTAAGTGGCGTGTTCTTACATAAATACTGAGTATTTTCTACTTCAACAAAAAACTTAGACCGTGTAAATATAAATCAAACAAATCCTTTTGTTATATCCATAATAAACATTGATAATAGCCCAAATACATCTGTCATTTCAATTGTGTGTTTCCACAGAGTTGAACACATTTCCCACACATGAGATTAGTGAACAGCGAAAGGGGTAGTCAATATTATCACACAGTGATATTCAATTTATATGGTACTTTTCTGATCTTTCTTGCACAATGATCCTAAATGTACTCAATGTGGCACTCAGCAGATATCTGTTAGATCTTGCTTTCATAGTCAGATGTAGATCATGAGCAGCTTCCTCCAACCAATTCCTCTCCTCTGTTTATCTATGGGCACATCTCGCGGGGTCCAATCTCTTTATCACCAATTTTTTTTTTTTTTTGCTGTTTATCTCCTCTTGATACTCGGTGATATCCTCCCGCATGAGTTCAGAGGAAACAAAAAAGAGGAGTTTCGATTGCGCAGTATGTTAAAAAAGAGGATTTATTAAAATAACAATTAATTTACAAGCAGTATGCACGGAAACAGCTTTGCAATGCTCCAAGCAAGGGAAACGGCGATAAACTCTTCTTCCTTGCTACGTTTTGTCTTGTGACTTTTTCAAAATGGACACCCCTTTGTGGAGAATCTTCATCTTGAGAATATTGCATCGTCCGAGCCAAAAGACCGGGCCTATATTCCATCGTTCCAGGAGGGAACGTACATGCGAGAGTAGAGGAGGGAAGTTTAATTTAAAGGTAGCTTCTATTGCACAAGGTATCCAGACACCCAGATATTTAATGGTCATAGTCGTTTGTTTAAAAGGGAAGTTGTTGCTCAACCATTTTTCCCTTAGAGATTGCCACCGGCAATGCTTCCGACTTCTGGGGGTTAATCATTAATTTAGGCAGGGCCCCGTAGACCAAAAAAGCATTCCAATGTATCCCTATGGTGTTTCTGGGCTCTGTTCTCACCAGCACAGTCCGTTCCAGTCTAGACAAAAAAAATACTCCTTGTCTCATTTTCTCTGGTCTGAAATGCACTGGAACACATGGAAACGCAAAAATGCATGCAAACGCACTGGACTGCATCTGAAGGCCCGAGGGACACGGAGTCTGCGGTGGATCAGAGACCGGCACCAGCGCTGCAGGGACTGTCAGAAATGAATGGGAGGAAGAAGATGCAAATCAAAATATGAAATCACCTGCAGTCCATAAAGCATATAGACCTTCATTTAGAGTTGGTGCTTGAAGTGACACCAAGGAAGGCACCGTGTCAGATACAGTCCACAATAGTCACCAGTACTCGATGATGCGTACAAGAAGTATAAGCACTTTTTTTATTGGATTGTCACATGCGTCAAACAGCCAACGGTTGTCACTATGTCGCCCAGAAGAAGGGACCCTGCGTGGCCCCAAAACGTTGGCTTTTTAGTGCATGTGACAATCCAATAAAAAGTGCTTATACTTCTTGCACGCATCATCGAGTGCTGGTGGCTTCTATTGTGAAGGAAGAAGATGATCGCAGCAAGAGGCATCAAATAAGGGAAGTGCTTACAATAGCAATGTGGGGGGATATGTTGCCTTTAATGTCTCTTTTAAGCCCTCAAACATAATGCTTATTGTTGTCGGGGACAGTATTAATTTAAATAGCTGTCTTGTATACCTGATCATTAGTCCTTTAAGGTAACACAGGCTGAACTCCCTCAGGGCTTGGTCACACCATGTACAGTGTGTTCCAGTGCGGTTAGCTGCCGGAACGCACTGTATCACATAGTAAACTCCCCCCTGCGTTTTGCGGCGGGAGAGGGTGTGGCAGTGCATTAAAATTAATGGCACTGCAACTATGCCCGCCCCGCCCACAGTGGGATTGCCCGCTCCAGAACGCAGGCACAACAATGCCTACGTTCTTGTCCAGTGTAACCTGAAAAAAAACAGTGCATGCAGCATTTTTTTCAATTCGCACTGGACTGGAATGCAGGCATCGTTGTGCCCACGTTCTAGTGCGGGTGATCGTACTGCGGGCGGGAGAGCTTGGCTGCGGTGCCATTGACGTCAATGCACCACCATACCCCCTCGTGCCCCAGAATACAGGGAGTAGATTTCCTGGTGTCAGCTGGCTAGATAGACTTCATACAAGACAACTTTGCCTCTGTGGTAGGGATTTATTATAGGAACATTGTTGATTATCTGAACTTTTTTTTTCTCATAAGTTGATGACTCTCAGAAGGGTTTATCTTTTTATTTATTTTTTGTCAGAAATATATTGTTGGACATGCCAACCATTTAGACTACATATAAGCTAAGCTACCTATTGGCCTCTTAAGTAATGTTCCACTTCTAGTTGATACTGGGTGAATTTATACCTTCACCTTTTAAAGCTACCACTTTTTTTTCTCTCCGCTTTCTGAAACACTTGATGGTTACAGGCAGGTACCAGGGGGAATCGGATTATATAATGTGTAAGGTCAAATATAGTTTGGAGATATATCAAATATGACTTGTAAATGCACTGAACTATAAAAACAAGATGGTTGTGCTCTAGAAATAAAAGGCTCTTCTTCATCCTACCCTGTTTTGGGGGAGCTGTCTTATGACTCTATGAATGTAAGTCATCGGAATCTATCTCCCACTTAAAATTAATGTGCAGATGGCCCTGATTAGGATAACAAATTACAGCTTGATAATTTTGTGCCCCTGATCACATTAGCTGCTACAGAGATTGGGCTGGTTAAGTACACTGCTCTTAACAATGTGCAATTTAAAAATGACATATCACATTGCATGTGTGTTTTACAACGGTCAGCAATAATGTTAAGTATAATGTATGAGTCCTTCAGTCTATCAAAACCTTTGTCATGCTTAATATAGTTTATGGAATATTATATTTTGACATACTTTCTTAGCCAGTGTGTAATGTCCTGTGATGGTTAATGGTTCACGGTACAACTACAGATTGCACTGCATCCGATACACCAGCAGCATGAAAGTGAGAAAATAACAGTCATCTAGATCATATTGCTCTCTTATCCATGACAGTTGATATGTCTGATTTTAATAGAATACTTTGTATGATTCATATGATATACAATATTTTTCTTCAAACTAAACTGTTAATCTTTCCACAAGATTGTAACCTTGTTTGGTTCCTTCTCAGCAAGTTGTTGATGATGCATGTATTTCAGGTAGTGTAATCCATTTTTGCAGATGTTCTAGTTGAACTGAAAGCAGCTGTGCTGTGCTTGGAATAAAACCAGGCTTCTGTAACACCATCTTATATACAGTGCTTTAGCCTTGTATGTGAAAACTATTAGGTGTTTTTATGAAGCTTGTGATCATATAAAAACAAGTTAACTCTCATATATAGGAAATTGATTGTAATAGCTCATCTGGAGTTAGTTTAATGTTATGAATGCAAACCTGTCATGAGTAAAATATGTAGGTCTCTATTGTCAGCCTCTCCTTTGCCCCCCCCAGTGGCATGGTATATGTATAGGGGTTAAGTAATTCTGACAATTATCTAGCATACATACACTGCAGTTTTGTTTTGGGTCATGACTAAGAATTGTTGAAACCAATAACAGCCAAGTACCGTATATACTCGAGTATAAGCCGTCCCGAATATAAGCCGAGGTACCTAATTTTACCAAAAAAAACTGGGAAAAAGTATTGACCCGAATATAAGCCGAGGGGAATGAGGCAGCTAATGGTAGATAGATACCAATAAAATTACATTAATATTTATTTAAAAGAAAAATAACCTAGCTCTGTAAGTGGAAAAGGGGGTACAGGGCTACATATCATGTACTACGGATCATTTAACCCATTCATATTAGCAGAGGATAATTGTAAATCTATTGTTCAGTGCACTCTATATCGGCGGGCCAGCGACGAGTGAGGGAGATCGCGTCGAGGAGTAGAGCAGCGGCGTGCACGGCTTCAGCGTCCTGTGCGGTGGGCGTGGCTTACGCAGCCTGTGCCGTGGGCACGGCGGCCGCAGCGGGAGCAGTGTGTGACGTGTGGCTCAGGCCGCATGTGGAGCCCGGAACAGCCCCGAACAGGCAAATCAATCGATAGCCGACGAATCCACGATCAAAAACGTTGCCAACGTTTTCAATCGTCGATTTTAATCGACTAAATCGATTAACTGTTGCAGCTCTAATTTTCAGTAATGATAGCCGGCTTATTTCCCATTTCAGGTGTTCTATAAAAACTTTAAATTACATTCACAAAGCCTTCGAAGACCCCCTATGCACTGTGCGTCATACTATATTTCCAATACTGTACTGCATCATATTGGAAAACAAATATATGCATTTATGGGTACTGACACTGAAATCCCTGTTAGGTTGATGTGCTTCACTAATAGGCACCTGCACTGACAGCATATGCATTTTTAAATGATTCGGATCATGTTTGATTTGTCATTATTGATAAAAAAAATCCTATGTGGGCATTTTTATTATATGTTGCATGGTAGTAGCTAGACGTGTGGGTTGCACGGTGGGTAAATTATCCACATTTTTGCCTTGCTGCTGCTCTAGATCCTATGTTCATCAGGGAAACTATCATTATGATGTTTAGATCCTGTGTTCAGAAGGGAAACAAACTGTATGGGGTTTATTATCATGCTGGAGTACTTTTTTTTTTTGTGACACAAACTCCGCTTACTACAACAAAATGTAGTTCTAGGCAGCAGCAAATAAAGCTGTCCAGTATTGCATATGTTTATTTGACAATGGATAAAATTCAAAGGACAAACGTGCAGCTCTGGTAACATGCCTGAAGGTGGTTATCAACTATGTGTCATTTTAAGGAAGGAGTGGAGCTCTAAAATTCTTTGGTGTTGGAAGGCAGCCTAGGAGCAGGGTCTTCAGTGGTTTCAGTTTACGTCATCTTTGATATCCAGCAGTTGCAGCGATTGACCACTGAAACTATTGCCACTGTTTCAGGCTTTTAATACAAGCATTTCCTACACAATTCTTTGTAAGAGTAACTGAAAAAATGCTTTCAGGTATTATTTAGGGTGAGTTGTGTTTCTTTTAGTGTTGCATCTGTTTTACGTTCACATCAGAGGCATAAAATACAAGTATTTTTTAGAATGGCAGTTTTGCAATGGATGTGGGCTATAAAGCATTCCAAAATAACTAATACTTTGAGAACACTTGATACCTTTCAGTTCTTTCACCAGAACTCGGTGAGTAGATATGGGAGGTGACTTGGAACCTTTTGATGTTTACTTAAAAATAAGCTATATTAGTAACTTCATGGAAAGAACTATGGTAAGACATTGCAAATATAAGTTGAGTATTTACACAAAATAAATACTCAACAACAAATAATAAACTAGGAGTCATTGTAAAAATGCTAGAATAGAACCAAATAGACCAAACACAAGAAGCAAAAACATGTATACAAAAAAAATGTTTTACTCTATATAACAGTGGCACAAATTATGTTTATTTTACATATTCTCAGAGGCATTTGGGGAGGAAAATACCTATTTCATAGGGTTTTTATATCGTATTTGTTAATCAAACATTTACCTTAGGAAATGATCCTGAGGATAAATGATGAACACCATAAAAATTACTTCTGCATCATGCTTACTTGATCCTATTGTCTTTTCAACAATTCAACAATTAATTTAAAGTTCAACATCTGGTGGATTATTGTAGAAAACAAACTTGCTGCCATAGTACCACTTCCTTGGTTACCTCTCTCTTTCTAGTCTCCTGGAGCAGCAGAAAACGGAGAAGGTCATCCCTGTTTTTCCTTTCTGGAAGAAAGCTCCTGTTTTTGCAATAGAGGAAAGCCTTGAAGAGAGAAGTGATATATGTTGTACTGAATGCAAAGTATATATATTTTTTTTTTTAGCATATCATTTTTATTCAATTTCCATTAACAATAAAGAAATGCCAAGTAATAATAATAATACAGTGCACACATCAAAAGAGCAGTAAAATGAAAGTACAGATTGATAGAAGCATTACATAGTAACAACCTTATACATGTATTATTGTTAATCACTAACATATAGCATCAAGAAAAGTAGAATAAGAACAAATATAAATATACTCGAAAAAGAGAGGGTTATGAATCGAGGAGTACCACAGCATGGGTATGGGCCTTATAGATAAAAAAAAAAATGGTTAAAGTAAACAAGGATATAAAGGGCTGATTAGTCAAAATAGTAACACATCAGAGACTTCTGGATTTGTAATATCTATCTATCCTATCTATCCGATCTATCTATCATCGTAAGGCATCAAGTTTACCCAACGATCTCTCAGATGTATATGGTTTTGTAACCACGCAATGGATGCATTACAGAGGCTGCCTTCACATGCAGTCCACACTTTACACTTAATTAATAGATTTTGTTTGTGGTTTAGAAGGATGGCTGTAGTCTGTCGTGTGAAAGTCTTAGTCCTTCATTCAAAGCCAGCGTAGAGGGGTGCATAAAATTATGGCTATCTAACAAATAGTATAAAGTCACATTCTGAATTTGTAAACTGGACCCTAAGTGTAGGAATGAAGCATGGAATCTTGTGACAAATTAAAATTTCCACTCCCCGAGCTTCATTGGTTTGAAAATAAAAACTACTTCGAAGTTGTGAGCAATTGCTTCAGTTTAGATCCTGAATTTGTAAATTAAGGCTCTTTTTACCATTTTTGCTTTAGAGGTATAATTTTATGCACCTCACTGCAGGCTGGCTTTGAACGTAAGAGTCTTGCACAAAGTCTCGCATGACAGACTGCAGACATCCTTGTGAGCCTTGGAGACAGTACCTACATGCATTAGTAAAAAGATAAATGAGTTATGAAGTGCCTATTATATGTGCTTGTTTCACAAAAAAGTTGGTTACATCAATCTTTATTATCATTGAGTCTAAGCATTTGGTGCTATAGTATAATGCTAAGTGTTCTTCCTTTCACTGCAGGAGATATGAGATTGCCTCCTCTGTGTTCTTTGAACTGAAGATGATATAAACAAGGAATGTGCCATGCTATGCAGTGCAAACAAGACCCTTCCTACCAACTAGATATAGTCCAGTACCTTCAGTCTAAAATACCCCTATTAGGTGCAGAACAAGAAGCTGCTTTTTTATATTTATTTGTTATGAGCGTTTTATGTTTAATCGACATTGCCACAAGTAAACTTTTTATTGACATCAGTGCATTTCAAGATTAAATATGTTACTGAAGCCAAAACATTTTTTTAGGAGATTTATACCCCTGCCAGATTTCTTTTTGCCATCTGTGTACCAATGGGGAGATATACCTTCACTTCTTGTCCAATAACTACAACCAGAATTATTAGGAAATCCCTGGTGGTCAGCAGAGTCACCAGAACTAGTGTCCCCATTGGAAGATTTCCTATATGTTCTGATGACAACCCACAATCTGGGATTTTCATTCACTTTCACTGTTAACGGTCACCAGGACAAATATAGGGGGTGAATCTTCCTAACTTTTAACCTTAGTGGTTAGACAGGTTTTTTTGCATGCTGGCTGGTGAGTGTGCCTGGAAACTTTTTTCTGCCTTCCTAACAGGGACACAGAGAGGAATCAACACCTGACAGGTGTTCTAATCCCTTTCCAATATTAACACATAATTACATTTGGCTTTGGTTGCACTTTATCACACAATTAGATTGCTGTTTTTATGTGTGCCTGGAGTTCAGCTTTAAAGTGACATTAAACCCTCAGATTTTTTTACCATAAAACAATAGTGTAATGTGTGCCTTTCTGTAATCCATGGTTGTTTCCCTTCTCTTTGCTGCTCTTCCTTTTAAATCCTCATGTCTTCTCATGCTGGGCAGAACTTCTGTTTTGCAGCAGACTGCCTTGTCTCTGAAATGGATATATGATGTCTGTGTGAAGGTTCACAATAGAGCTGCAACAGTTAATCGATTAAGTCGATTAAAATCGACGATTGAAAACGTTAACAACGTTGGCAACGTTGTCGATCGTCGATTCGTCGGCTATCGATTGCTTAGCCTGTTCGGGGCTCCGCACGCGGCCTGAGTCGCACGTCACGCGTCACACGCTGCTCCCGACGTGTCCACCGCACAGGCCGCCGCCGCCC
>NW_017306401.1:1871674-1877112 GCF_000935625.1 Nanorana parkeri | reverse complement strand
CTACAATCTCAATACAAACTAGTAGTCCATCACTGGAGCCTTTTTTTTTTTTTTTTTTAATCGAACTTAATAATCGGCCAACTAATCGATTATGAAAATAATCGTTAGCTGCAGCCTTAGTTCACAACCTGAGCCAGCACTACAGGAAGAGGCATTTAGCTGCAAAGGGAAGTTCTCCCCAAGCATGAGAAGAGATGCAGATTTAAAAGGAAGAGCAGCAAAGAGAAGGGAAACAACCATGGATTACAGTAAGGCCTCGTTCACACCTGAACGTTTTGTAGCGCGTTCCACGCGCGACGAACTCTCTACAAAACGCTCAAACATTTAAATCCCATTGTATTCAATGGGTCTGGGTCTGGTTCACACCTTGGCGTATTTCAGCCCATCCCTAACGCGCTACAAAATGGCAGGAGTTTTTGCTGAAAATGTTTTTAGACACTTGTTCATAAACCAATTCATTCTGTGCTTTATAAAGTTCAGACAGAGCACAAGGTATAATATAAATGACAAATTCATGGTGTGTGTGGTATGTATGTATGTATGTATGGTATGTATGTATGTATGTATATATATTTATGGGACATATACACTGGCCCTTCTTGTGGTGTATTATTAAGAAGCTATAGACCTTGCAACTTACTGAATAATTTTAATATTTAGGGTCTCATTTGTCGTCATGTATTTATTATTGCTGTACTGATTTTCTGAGTCTCAGAAAATGTCTTCTATTTTATTTTAGGTTTCATAGTTGATAAGGTTGAAACAAGACACAGGTCCATCAAGTTCAACCCCTGTGTGTGTATGTAGAATTTACTATTTGCCATAAATGACTTTGGATGACTTTGCAAGGCTTTAAACAGGCCCAGCAAACAATAGTTTTCAGTGAAACACCTTTGCAGTTTATTTACAAAGACCAGGTACACTATGCACAGGAGCAAAACTGAAAACCAAAAGTAAACAAAATATAGCCATGTGGCGACTTACTAACATACATGGTCCCTGGCTAACAGACCTGGAGCAACCCACTGTTATCCAGGCACCTAGCTCTCTAGAAATAAGTCCTTGCCACATAGGGTGTGTCTCACCAAACAGGCCTTATTTCACTACACAGGTACTCCCAGGTCACCCCAGTCTGAAATACACTGAAACTGGTTCCAGGGTGGAGCAAAATCCCTGAGCATTCTGGAAGTTAATATAGAGCCCAAAACTAACAGACCAGTTTCAGCTAATCAGCCATATCAAACAACCTCACCTCCCTTAGTTTATCTGGTTTAACCAATTCTGGTTGGTTGTATCTTGTCCTGGCTGCAACCAGAAGTGTTATTGGCCTGCTGTCACAATTCCTTATTTTGTCAGTTTTATTGAATTATTGCAGCTAAGGATTTTTCCTTGTGTGGATATGCAAGGAAAAAAAAAATCAAACTTTTTGAAAATGCCTTGGGTAAGCTATGTAGATATTTCTTTCACATTAAGTTTTGTATTGTTTTTTGTAAAGTTTTAATACTGTTATGCTGTGGGCTATAGGAATCGGCATTAAATGCCAGAGCGCTTACATGTAAGATACGCACAATAAAAGCTTATGTTGTAGGCATAAACTTAGTTTAAATTGTGTGTCCATTGTTTGGAAAAAAAAAAGTAAAACATACCTTCCTGAGAAAGTGGGCTATGACTACATTACTCTGCGACAGACAGCGAATCCAAGAGCTTCGGTAATTTTCAGCATGCAACACAATTCGAAATGCATCCGATTCCATGTTCCCCGGTATGCACTGTGGTTCCTCCTGTTACCCTCCCATAAGTCAGCAGATGGAACCACAGCACTTGGTGGGGAAGGATGTGGTAGCATCTAACACACCCAAAAGTGTCAGATGCTGAAGTCTGCCAGAGTTCATAGCTCTTGAAGACCGCAAAGTTAGGGCTTTTCTCTTATTGAAGAGGTAGGTAGTACCAGTCAGGCTTAAAGGAGAACTATGGGGTCAGGGCTTTTCCCCATAGTTCTAAGGTTAATGGGAGGACACAAACTAGCATCCTCCCGTCACACAAAGCTCGGTATACTGAGACGCCGCAGCTGGGGCGGATCCCGACATTACTGTCTGGATCCACCCAGCTGCATGAGTGACAGCTGGCTCACTCTGTCTAGTGGCAGAGCCAGCTGTACCTACCCCCTCCCCCGTCCGTTCAGTCAGTCAACATGGGAGGGGGGGGAATCCCTGCAGGGAGTCGTGAGTGACCCTCCCGGCTCCGCAGGGACATGATCGATAAGTGAGCGAGCGACGGTATGTGTTCGCTCACTTCCCAATCTATTGAGCCGACCTGTGAAAGTTTCATTGTCACAGGTCGGCTAGAACTATGGGGCTGTGTGATTTTTCACTTGCCTCATAGTTCTCCTTTTAAGGGTTTTTTAACTGTTTTGATTTCACTGAAGTAAAAGCACCAACACAAAATCTGCCGAGCCGGGTACAATACAAAAAAGCCTAAAAGCTGTTTAAAAATGTTGTGTGACTGACACTCCCAGTGTCCCTGTTTTAGGCTGTCTGTATCGCTGAGATGACCTTTTTCTCTCTCAGCTTTCTACACCTTTGAGAAAGCAGCTGCTCTTTGTGCTCCAGTTGGGAAAGGGGTAGTTAGCTGTCAACCTACTGCTACACAGCCAGGGATGTTTTCTTCCAAATAGCAGGGACAGAAATAGTTTACCTGATAAGCCGCCAAAGACAGCAGGTGAACCCCATTGCAGATTATGCCCTGGTCCTACTGGGGCTGTCTGTCACAGTGGCCATTATAGATTTCAATAGTGCATGGCTGAGGTTATCTTTAAGGCTTTTGAGTAAATTATTTGTGTGGTTGGGAAGGTAGACGTTTAAAAGTATAAGAACTAACAGAAAAGTTGTTCAGTGCATGGATTTTAGGGATTTTATAAAAGCCCTGTCTATTAGTATAACTTTTAATTTAGCCAGTCAAAGCAGTGCTATTTAGATGACTACATTATAGATGTTGAAATGAAAAGGATGCAGCAAAGTGAATAAACGTGTTTGACAGTTTCAAATAGGAATGATGAAAAGCTCTGTCTTCTGACAGAGATATTTGTTAGCACAGTTTGGTGAAGTCAGAGATACTTCCATCATCTGTATGCTTCCACTGAAATCAATAAAGTACATCAGAACCGAGGGAATAAAACAAGTAGGTTTCATAGTCATTTTTGATGTGTACAAGCTTTGAAACAAATTAAACAAGCTGTAGCATGTGGTGTGCACAAGACATATTAACCCCTTTGGTGCAGAGAGTATACTCTTTGGAATTGCACTAGTTTCCATTAGTAATATTGCTGTCCTTAAGGAGTTAAGACCTAAATATTTACTGGAAGATGTACGTGATGTGAAATTGTGTGATAAGTTAATAGGTGTTGGGATATCTGTCTGTGAGCATTACAGTATATGTTATTTGGAATGACTTGAGTGTTAGAAATGCTAAGGCAACTTTCACCTTACTTGTACAAGGTGATGTCTCTTATAATAGCAAGGGAAAGGTTTTCCTCTAGCTATTAACGTATTAAAAATAACATGACTGGCTTCCTCTAGCTGCCTTTTCTTCATAGCAGTAGCATAAAAGCACCTGCAGATAAAAGGTCTACACATTAAAAAAAAAAAACATTCATATTTATAGTAATATAGTTGGGAAACATAAATTATTTGCCCTGATGGAGATAACTGTCCAATAAATGAACATTGTCTTTGTGTTTAACAGAAATATGCATCCTTAGCATACTTTGAACATGCATGCATACGTAGAACCTCTGACCAGAGGATTTTGACATTCTGAGACATGCTCATCAATATGATTAATAAGTCATGCAATTACCTCTACAGACCTTAAAGGCCAATATTTTAGTTGAGATGTCCTTGGTCTTATCTTTGGGGTATATTTGCCTATGGGATTTTTATATCTCCTCATCACAGACTTTTATCTCATTTGGCTCTAGGTTGAAGCATGTGGTTGCCCTGGTGAAATTTTTACATTTTCACATTGACAAAAGTTGGCCAAAAATCTTCAGCTCTGTGTGCTTGATCGGGTGCAGGCAGAGGTTTTCTTCCATGGTGATGCCCATACACTATATCACTGATGCAGGCATTTGGCACCCTCATGCAGTACCAGTGCTGCCACGTTATGGCCTTATCTAAAATGGTTCTTCAGTATTTGAGTAGATATCTGCTTGTTGATGGTTTTAGAGACTTTAATATAAGCAGTTTATTTAAAGCAGCTTAATCTGTCTTTATAATTGGCATCTTTATCATTTAACATATTGTGATGCTGACAGAAGCCATCTCTGCCTCTGGTACTTTTAATTACTATTAAAATCTAGCTTCTATTTGAAAGATGTGATTCAGTGCCAGAATAACAAGTTCAGTAATTCCAAACATTGGCAGTGTATATTTCTAGTACAGGAAGTGAGCGCTTGAAAACTCCTGCATCTACTTATTGGGCAGACACATAGCAGTTATATTTCTAAACATTTTGTCTTCAGAAAAGGGAAAACTCAGCATTGCTACAATCCTTCCGTGAGACGGTCACTGTCTAGACTGAATTTATACATACATAAGACATCCAAGTACACTTTACTAAGCAATAAATTGTATCCATGCTGCAAGAACAGCTTAAATTATTTTCTTTGTGAAAACATAGTTGATGAAATCAGTTCTCACTTAAGAAATCTTTTTCATGTATTTCACTGTGGCCCTAAGATGTTGGTAAGTTGCGATTTTAGATGTTAAATTTCCTTTTACCTGTTTCACAGGCTTGTTTTCTTATGTGCAACTTGAGTGATCTCTGGTCAATTTTATTATAAGTAAGTTGAGTAGGTGCATTAAGCTATTAAATAAAATATTGCATGCTCTTGCTTTCACCTTAATAAATTACCCTTGTTTATAAATATTGAAGGCATATTTGGATCTATGTGCATCTTTGTATGCGAGAAGAAATACTGAAGAATCTTCCCCAATGTGAGCTGAGAGTAAAATCACTCTTTTTTTTGCCTTAATCGATTACTTCCATCATTTGTTCTCCTAAACCAATGAGCTTTTAGTCAAATAAAGTTTTATTCGTATCAAACAGGGTAAAAACATATAACATACATAGCACATTTTCAGGGTACATACAGGTATACAGGCAAGTTGGTCCACAGGACCTAATACACTCAAATGACTCCTTATGGGAGGGGTATCTTCAAGCCATAGTAACCAACGATGAGCTTAGAGCGATAAAAAGCATAAGATCATCCGCCACTGCGGTGTGCCGTGTGGCTCCGTATACCTCATTAAACGTAGAGGGGAGGGGAGGGGGGGGAAACAGATCAGTGGACGCGAGACAAGACAAAACAAGGACAACACAATACAAATACAGACAATGGTATGGTACGAGGACGACCAGGTTGCTCGTGACGGTGG
>NW_017306401.1:1837268-1871097 GCF_000935625.1 Nanorana parkeri | reverse complement strand
CATGTGAGAAAAAGGTGTAGTCCGTGTCATCAGGATGTAGAGTCCGCCAAAGGTCGAGTAGATGCATGGAGGCAAGTCTAAGTTTCAACTTACGTAAGTCTGCGTTCGAAACTGAGCTCCTACCAGAGGATGCGTCCCTGCGCGGATCCAGAGGCAGATTGAAGTCATCACCTAGGATTATGGCACCTTCCGCGAAAGACTCCAGTACCCTTAGATAACGCAGACAAGCGGTAACCTGAGAAGAATTAGGCAAATAAATATTAGCAAGGGTATACTTTGAGCCGTTTAAAGTGATTTTTAGAAAAACGTATCGTCCCAGGGGGTCAACGGCAGAGTCCAGTACGTTAAGCTTGCATGTTTTGTGAATCCCAATGGAGACGCCCTTAGATTTAGTAGCGGGGTTGGTACTGTGAAACCACTCCCTATAATAGCGTTGGGAACAAGTCGGGTGCTTCCCAGCGCAGAAGTGCGTCTCCTGCAGGAGCACAACATCAACCTTTTGCTTATGCATGTGGTAAAGAATCTGAGACCGTTTAGAGGGATGATTAAACCCTTTTACATTAAAGGAACTTATGGACAGAGACATGGGTGTGTAATGTGGCCGTTGTAGTGCCGATAAGCGTGCGTTCGATCAGTGGTACGTGCCGTCCCAAGGGCATCTAAAACAGACAAGACCATACACAAACAAAACAGGGGGGACAGGACAAGGAACACGAGGGAAAACAACCATAACAAATATAACAGATAAAGAAATGGCTCGCAAGGGGAGCCCAAATGGGACCGTACCATAGAGCCATGTCCACCAGGACAAACACCTAAAGCTGGCCATGTGGCCTAACACCTACAGTAACGTGGGTGACCTAGTGTGGGGGCAGGGGGGCCCAAACGGAGCGAACAGATGGGAAATCCGCCCGTGGGCGGCACCCCACCACCAGCCTAGCAATAGTAAACGCTTATACAGATTAAAGTAAGGATGGGAGTATACAATGTAACTTGAGCGATGCAAGCAACGAAAGGCATAGCAAATAACTATAAACTGAAACAGGGGAGTTAGCCATCATGAGCCATAACCGTGGACAAGCACCCCGCTGACCAGGAGCAGAGGTGGTAGGAGTTCCTAAAAACATAGAGAACAGGGCAAAACAGAGTTCTCAGACTGCAAGGAACATTCCTCCAGGGGACGAAAGTCTCCGAACTCCAGCAGGTAAGTTGCCGAGAAGGAGAGAGAGGAATCACTTCACCGATGCTGCTGAAGATGCGGATCTGCGAGGAGACTTCGTCTGCCAATGTTCACGGACCGGAACATCAGGAAAGCTCGTGGAATATGGCCAATCCGGAAGAGACACCTGGGCCAGCTTAAAGAAGCCAAGGAACCGCGGCAGGTCGCCCAGGTGTCGGAAAATCGAGGATTTCCCATCGCGGGATGCGATCAGATGAAATGGGTAACCCCAGCGGTAATTGATGCTGTTTGCACGAAGCACTTCCAGTAGTGGCTTGAGGGCTCTGCGCATCTGTAGGGTACGACGAGATAGGTCCGCCAGGAGGAGGATCGTGGAACCGTTAAACTGGATCTCATCAGACTGCCGCGCCGCCGACATCACTGCTTCCTTTACTGAGTAAAAGTGCACTCTGCAGATTACATCCCTCGGACGGTTGTGGGCGGCTGACCGCGGGCCCAGGGCCCGGTGAGCACGGTCAATCTCTAACGGTTCATCAGTGGGTTTCTGCAGGAGCTGATTAAAAATCGCACGTACCATGTCAGGGAGAGCCGCAGGTTCCACTGATTCAGGAATTCCCCGGAGGCGGATGTTGTTACGCCGGGATCGGTTTTCCTGGTCGTCTAATTGGTAGATCAGATCATGTAGCTGGACCGAGTGGTCTTGCAGTATCTGGTGGTGTAGGTCCAATCTGGAGGATACTGTGTCCTGGGTAGTTTCTAGGTCATCCAAACGGGATCCGATATGGGCGACATCAGCCTTTAGCCCGACCATCTCCGCTTTGTAGGCAGCCTCCATCCGCGACACGTAACGCTCCAGGTCCGCACGTGTAGGCAGAGAGCGGATATAGGCCTTCAGGTCATCCTCACCCTCCTCCCGGCCAAAATCAGCCGGATCCACCGACTCCTCCGATATCGAAGCCATCGACGGGGAGTGGGGGAGACCAAGCCGTGGTGTCAAAATACCGGCCTGAATGCCTGTTCCACTAGGCCCAATCCAGCCGGCGGGTTCGCGGGTGAATGCGGCGACCTCTGCGGGGTCTGGAAGAAGGTGGAAAGCTTCCCGGACTTACGTCCACCCGTGCCCGAAGGTGTTTTGGGGTGTCTTTTGGTACCCATCCGGTTTGTATAGCGCTAATGGAGCTGTAGAAAGGCTGTAAGGGGCACCACGCACGGGAGCAGAGAGAAAATGCGACTCACTCCGCCATGCGCCGGCCGCGCCCCCCCACCAATGAGCTTTTAAAACTGCAGCAAAATTGGAGCTATTGTACAAACAAGCACATCAGGCGTTATCTGTCTTTTATAAAACAAGAACACTAGTTACCATGAGCAACTTACCTACTTTGGCTTTTTATGAAGCTTTAAAATCAGCTCAGTACTTTGTAGAATATTGAATTTCCTGCTGCATCACTTCCTGTTTGTAAGCGAACGTTTGTGAATAAATGGTCTTAATAAGAAACCTGCTTCTTAAGGTTTTTTTTTTCTGTCGCAGATTGTTCTTTTACTTTTATCCAGATTAGTATCGTTCTGGGGGCACTTGGTGGGTTTTCAAGTATACCTCCAAGGAACAAACAGTAAAATCTTATCTTGCTGTTTCTGAGTCAGTCGACAGAGGAACTTTGCATCCGTGCAAGAAATCATTCCCAAATGGCAGATACTGAAAGCTTTACCAAATGGCAGGATAGTTCAAGAAAGAATGCGGAGAGCTTGTTGTGCCAACTGCTAGGCTTCTGTGCCAAAGAAATCGCATTATTGGA
This sequence comes from Nanorana parkeri, assembly GCF_000935625.1. Classification (NCBI taxonomy): domain Eukaryota; kingdom Metazoa; phylum Chordata; class Amphibia; order Anura; family Dicroglossidae; genus Nanorana; species Nanorana parkeri. The sequence continues at coordinate 1,868,124 of NW_017306401.1, read as the reverse complement.
AATACTTTAAAGATTATGGTTACAAAGGAAAAACCTTTGTTTTGTTGTAAGATGGCAGACAACAAGAAATGAAAAGCTACTTGACTTTTACATGCTTTAAAGGATGTGTAATACCTTCTTTTTATTCATTCGGTTTAATGGAGCTATGCTATTGGAAAGCAATCAGAACGAATGTAGGGGTCATTGCAAGTTCACCTCATGGGCAGTTATTTCTCTGCTGTTCATTACAAGTGTACTGGCGTTTGTATATATAGGTTACATATGCAAGTTTTCCATTTGTGCATAAAAACCTTTTCCAGGCCTTGCATGTAACAAGTGTATAAAGAGCTGTAGTAGCACATAAATGGCTTCAAGTCTTATGAAATTGAATGCAGCCTTTGCTAAACCTTAAAATACTAAATTATAGCTGCTGAGAAACCTAACATTGATCAGAATGCAAAGTCTGCTTTGATTGCTGGCCGAAAACAGGTAATTGAAAGCAAAGCTGTTCCATTTACTTTCAAGTAGAAAACACATGCAGTAACCCACAATTGATTTGTTGAGATACACTCAACTACAAACTGTAATGCATAGAAAATGCACATAAGATTATTGAAAAAAATGCATTTTTTAAACTTATATGTCACCTATGTCAAAACAAAAGACACAAACATGTGCCAACAGTTACCTTAATTAGCAAAACTCCTCTGTTTGCCTCTCTGATTTATACATTTAAAAAAAAAAATGTAGGACCATACCTGCCAACTGCTTTTCCATTGTCAAATTTCAGTACTCCTGCTGGCTGCTGAGCCACTTTGATTGGGCAGGGGAATGTTGGGGGGCTTAACCCGAAAGTCAGGGAAGTCAGACCTCATATAACAGACTCTAACTAGGTTAGGCAAGCAAACTGAGGAAACCTTTCTGACTAATAAGTGCCTTGTCATGTCTGCTCTTAGCCAGAACTTTTTGGTTTTAATTGTTTAAAATGGTTGAAAGGCTTGTTAAGGTGAGTTGAATGTGATTAATACATAACCATAATATTACATAAGTGTCTGGAAATTATATATATATATATATATATTTAATTAGTTTATTTACTATGTGTACAATGGCAGCATGGTTTTTCTTCTACTTCCATTTATGATTTATGTGTGTATCTATTTACCATGTGCCTACATTTGAATAGACTTTTCATAAATCTTTTCTTTTAAAGATAACTTTTTGTTCGGGAACATTTTAACCTAATAGCCAATGATAATTGAGTTTGATTTTTTCCAACCGTGTGATTAATATAGCATTAGAGGTTATCATGGATAGTTTAATTATACTGGAAGAACAAAATTCATTGTCTAATTTTTGTAGCTGACAGCACAGGGGAGGGATCACGAGTGTGAGCTGAACAGATATGGCCACTAATAAATGAGCTAGAATACACTGCACTTTCTGAACATCAAGCAGATTATTTTAACATTTCAAGTTTGTCTCTCTAGAAATTAAAATATAATCCGTTGAAATGCAGTTGTTTGAGAGCTCAAGAATGTACTTATGCTGAAGAAACAAAAACGCTGTAAGTGTATGTGAATGTTTAGAGTTTCTCAAGAGTGGACCTGGTGGAACCTGCTGGTTCTACTGACTATTCAGGAGATCCAGTACTTCTTCCTTCCTTAAAGTAGAGCTCCAGATAACTACTAACTACTAAGATTTGTAATTTTGGCTATTCATTTTTTTATACACAAAAATGTTTGTTGGAATACCCTTGTAACATAGCCTCTGTATCTGTTAATACTGCCAATAGATTTATTTTCCCCACTTCTTGTAACAGATCAAGCTATATTCAGCAAATGTTTCAGTTACAAGGTTAGAGCAAACCATTTAGCACTGGTAATGGCCAACTTTTATTTATATGGCTTGGACTTTTTTTTTTTTTTTTTTAAGAATAAGAAACTGTTCATATAACTGCTTAAAAACTGTTCTGGGATTCAATTTGTTTATCTCCTACTTAAAGTGCAACTATGGTCAGAATCAACAATTACTTTTATGATGTAGCAAGGAGAGGGCTGTATTTAATTGATGCAATTTGGTAAGTGTCCTCTACCATCTGGTCAATATTTTATAACCAAGTTCTAGTGACTGCATATTTAATTTTTTTTAGCAGAGAGTATATGAATGACAGAGCATATCTACACAGACCTGAAGTAGATTCTCAAACTCTATGAATGACAGGGCAGAGGGAGAAGATAATCTATCATCAATAGAAAGTGATGTAATTATCTTGATATGAGCTCTAGCAAAGCCCTCCAAAGTGATCTATCAGAAAGGGAAGGGTTGCCATTATTATGGTAGCTAAAAGATGGGGTAAGGCCCAGAAGCCCGAAAGTCAGTTTGAGGACTTGGGAGTCACTCCACTGGTAGGATGACAGCATTGGTTATGGTGAGCAACTTTGTTCGTGAGATACTAGGGGGAATAGCACGTGAGAGCCTTCTGGAAGGACCCAGAGTTTTAGGATTTTGTGTCTACACCAATCTAAAGCCCTCATCAGGTTTGTTTGACCAGACAAACTGCTCTAGTGTGGTCTGTATAGATTTAAGAAATCAGGGTACCCGAAGTTCCATTGGCCCAATTTATGTCTGGGTAATTGAAGTCACCCATCACGACTACAGCATAATAGTATACAGCACCCAGTATATGAATGGGTAATGCTTGCAGCCTGTACGACAGTCAGGGAAGATTATTTGTTTTCATTTTAGGGCATCTTCTGAACAGTTCAGGTTCCCACGATCCAGTATTGTATATCCTCTTTGATTCTATGTAGTTTTATGTGACATTCACTGTAAAAGTGTCAGAAAGGTCCCTATGGAGGTTTATTCCCAGATATATTTGATGCCCTTATCAGACCTTTCAAATGGAAAATTCTAGCGCTCGAATGGGATGGCTGCCTGGATTGGAGCTCTGTTCTTGAGTTGGCTACTGATCATTTATTTATCACCGGGTCACCCTCAAAGACCTTCCACCTTGAAGATCGCTTTCGCCGCAACAATCTAAAGATTAGAGGCATTCCTAAATCAGTGCAACAAAATGAGCTTACTCGCTATGTTCAGAAACTCTTTCGTATTATGCTTCCTGAGGTGTTAGTCTCTAAGATCATCATTGACCGCATACACGGTTTACCTAAGCCCTCTCACTTGCCTGAAACCCTTCCAAGAGATATGCTAACGCGTATCCACTTCTTCCACATCAAGGAACACTTGATGCGAGCTGCTAAAACTGTCTCCCTACCAGACCGATATGCAAAACTTCAGTTCTATGCTGACCTCTCTCAACATACTCTTTCGTTCAGAAGGAGACTTCTACCTATAATGAAGGCTCTCAGGAACCACAACATCACATACAGATGGGGCTTCCCAACAACACTGCTCTTGTCTAAAGACCATTCATCCCATGTCGTCCCCTCCCTAGAGCAAGGCCTGGAATTGCTTCAGCAATGGGATATCCTTCCAAGTTCTTTCTACCCATAAGCAAACCTACGCTCTGGAGAAACTTGATGACAACTGGGAAGTTGCTGCTCGCAAGCGCAAATCTGAACCTCCTATTTGGGACTATTATCACCTTGCTCAATGGCCTTTTCAATCTCGGATCACTCGCCTGCAATAGCCACCACCTAAGTTACCAACATTGGCATTTTATTTAAAAACGAATGAGGGTTTGTAACTATAATGGGGCAAGGGTAGTTGTAGATGTAGTAGGGGGCAATGTTAAACTTGACTGAGAATTCTATTTTTAAAAAGTTTAATTTAAAACATTTCCAGAATAATATCCACACTAACGTGACAGGTACACTTTTATTTGGGTGGATTTCTTTTCCTTTAACATTGCACCTGTCAGGTGCAACATGTTTCAGTTATGCAAAACATTTTCCTACATTTATTTTAAGAGTGCAAAGTCTATTGCAAAAAACACTGAGCACTTTAGCTGGTTGTCTCAGAGATGGAAAGCAATCATAAGTCTTGGGCCATCAGTGATTTATCTTCATAAAGCCTGTTCAACATATTCAGCAACTTAACATTGCATATACACAGCAGTTTGCTCCAAATTCATTCTAGTGATTGATTTGGAAGGTATGTCCTTGATGTGCCCAAAGTTTATCCTTTTATTTTGACCTTGCTTTTGAGCTATATAGGAAAGCATAAGTGTACACACGCACACGCACACACACACACACTTCAGAAGCTGTGCACATTTGTGCTGGCAAACCTGTATTATTAAAAAGGATTACAGTGTAGTGGAACAGGGTGATTTTTTTAGATAGAGATAAATGGTGTTTAGCCTTTTTCACGCTCTATTACACACCTTTCTTTGTTTAATGCAGTGTGGCAAAATCCATGAATATTGATGTGAATATAGTTTTGCAGAATTATAATCAGATGGGCTGTCCGAGCTCAAATGCTGACATATTCAAACCATAATGTGCTTCTATGTGCATCTTGATTGGTCTGCAACTAAGCTTGAGCTGAACTACAGCTTTAAGCCTGTCTTTTTAGCCATTTAATTTGAAGGGTAAATGTGAGGGCAGAAGCTCAAAAAAAGCTATACAGTCATACCTTAGAAAGATAAAGCATAGTGTTTTAACCTATTTTATTTATGTTTCAGACTAATATTCTGGTTTAAAAAAAATATATATTTTCTGTTTCTTTGGTCTACGGTTGTGTCGCTTCCCCTGTCCTTTTTGTCTTTCTAGGTGAAAACCTTTTTATGACCTCCAAAAAGATCATCATATCCCCTACTGCCTATTTTTACAATATGCACACATTTGCCACTTCATAATGAGTTATTCAGCCAATTACTTTCCTCCCCAACTCGGAAGATGCCTCTTTCATTTATTTACCACCATATATACACCAGTATTTCCTCTTTCACCCACGACACTCCATCATTCATAAAAAAAATGGGCTGACCTTCTACAACTACCCCCTGAGACCACACACACTCTATTATCCTGTAAGTTTGGAAATTTCTGAGAAAACCTATAGTTAGCGAGTCGTGGAGGGAAATTAAATTTAAGCTGATCCACAGGGCCTATTACCCCTTCAATATAGTTACGAATCATAATCCCCCAGCGTGATTGACCTCTTGTATGAAATGCCAAGCGCCATTACCTGATTGAACACACCCTATATGGCTTTGCCCCCATATCCAATCCTTTTGGACAGACATTATTCACTATATGAACTCGAAATCAGGTAAACAAAGATTATCTTCCCCTGACATACTGTATGTCTATTACACTTCCCAGAACTAAACAACTCACTAGGTGACCTAGATGTCCTTTGACGTTTCTCATACCCAACAGAGATACTGAGAAATGTACTTCTTCCCCTCTCCCATTGTATGACTCCTCTCACTTATGTAATGACTTTGATATACAGAGTGCCAAATTTTACTTTTCTCACTGTTTAATAAATGTGTTTTACAGATTTTTAATTTTTTTAAAATGATTTCTTGATCTATTTACAACTTTGTGCCTAATTTTCGGCGCTCTTGTATTTTCTCATGTTGAAAAATGTTGTACTTTTTTCTGCTATTTTAATGTTTATATGCCTTTTTCACAATAAAAAAAAATATGTAAAAAAAAAATGGCAAGCAAAACAGCTGGTCACCTGCAGCAGTGACCAATCACAGTCAAGAGCTTGACTGATCACATTTAATGTCTGTTGGTTACTTGGAGACTGTCACTATCCCATATCAATTAGGATAAGCATTTCTAGTTAAAGTACTTACATATGCATATGCTAGGCTGTATTTGTTTGACAAGTATTTGCCCCTGCTGTGTGCTGACAACAGACCTCTTCTTTTTAATCACCTTTGACCCTATGCATGCAAATGCATGCACCTGCTTGCCCTCCCTAGCTCTGATGTTCAACAACATAAGCTGGGGAAACTGCAAGCACCGTTAAAGGAGAACTATGAGGTGAGTGATTTTTCACTCAACCTCATAGTTCGAGGATAAAACTGGAAGGATGTCAGTGACCCTTAAGAGAACTATGGGAAGAACACTTACCCCGTAGTTCTCCTTTAATGCAGATCTTTCCTGGCTCCCTGCCAGAACCATGACATACGCATGCAAACCAGTTGACATTTTTACCTCCAATTCCGAACTATCAACCGTTTTATTTCTAAGTATAAAATGTGTCGTTCTGTATACACATGCAGCTCATAAAGCCCTGATATTAGGGGTTCTGCTCCTAACCCCTGAAGCACATTGACTGTTTTATCCTGCATCATCTTGTATAACATAAAAGATCATCAGTTTGAACTATAGAACTAGTGCTGTGGCGCTATTATTATATTTTCTTCAGTAGGACCTTGACTGATGGCAGGACTAGGAGCAACTGTGTACATACAGAGTGTGTCATATTATAATATGCTGTCCAATTTCAGCACAGCTGGGGCTAAGAATAAAATAATAAAATATTTATATATCGATATCGATATATATAGATATATCTCTAGCGTAGCATATATTTATGAGGGAACTATAGGTGGAGATGTTTAGCTTAATGGGCATAGGTTGGTGACGGGGGAATCCTTAAAAATAAATACCAGTAAGCATGTGAATGATTCTCTAGGCCAGGGCAGACTTAGAGTTATGCATATTGTGTATTAGATGCAACATCTATTACCACACTTTGTTTTCTGCATGGAACTTATAGCAGTTATGGACATGATAAAAACATACTTAAGTGGTTTGGTTAACAGTTAATTAGTGTGTTCATATCATTTCATCAGGCTGCTTCTGTCAAAGATTACTGCAAAGTTTTTTTTTTGTTTTTTTTATATAATGGCCTTCATTTCATAACAGACTGCTTAGCAGAGATGTGCTTATTTATTTTGAGAATAGGATTATTAAATATTTTTATTTTGAGAATAGGATTACTAACATGACAGAAGTGTAAAAATGTTTTCACAGTAGGGTAGCTTTCAATGTAAACAGTTCTAATTGTATATCAAATCAAGTTAAGGAGGAAATAGTACAATCAAAGTGTAAACAACCAATACAAGAGGTAACAATATAAATAAAAGCACCAGAACCCCTGTTTACATAACACATTATGATATATTGTTCACATGTAAAAACGTGAAAAAAAAAATCCAGCATGCTTGACCATGCTTGATGAATTCTTCTGAATTTAAAATACAATAAAAAATCAATTATGGAGAAATGGACCCCCTTGTTATGGTTTCACACTGAGGTTTTATCACCACTAGTGTCCTCAAGATACTTAGTTCATTACAGACAATCGCTCTTCATTCCAGAACAAATTGCTCTTTGATCATTGCAAATATTTTTTGAAGCATAACGCCTTTATCATTATCCACATGGGCATAATGATCATTAAGCAGTGACAGATAAAGACGACAAAGTTGCAGAAATCACAAATCCCCCGCCTTCACTGTTTTATGGTTGACATAGGGCTCAATTCACAAAGCTTTAACACAAGGATAAGGACCTATATCTTAGCCATGTGACTGTAATTTTCAAATCTCATTGGACATAGCTGAAAGGAACTATCGCCTTTTTCATACTATAGTCTCCAGTGCTAGCTGTATTGTTAGTAGCTCTGTCCCCACCACCACAATCAAAGTTCATCATAGCGTAATACACTCAAAGGGCAGTGTAGAAATAAGTAGATTATAATACTTGTATATTTATTTAATCCAAAGGATAAGTAAAGTTAGCTTTGATTAGAAATAGTTTTTTAGGTACCCATATAGGGCTATTTTAATGTTTCCCGGCACAGTAATGTGTGTTTTGTTTGTGGTATTTTTTCCCATTATTTCTTTTTTTCCCCAGTAAATAACCACTCCTTAAAGTAAATTTCATTTTGTGCGCACTGGCTTCTTAAACTTCTACTGTTAGTGCATTGGTTTTAAATGGTCTGGATTGGTTTATCATTAGGAAATAATGTTTTATAAGTTCCAAACATTCCTTTTGAAAAAAGGCAAAGTCATACAATAGGATATTTTTATGTAGTAATATGACTCAATGTTTAATATTTGTGACTAAAAGGTCCTCATGATCAATGACGTAATGTGAACCAAAATACTTCACTACAACAGAAACAGTTGCATGTAGGAAATAAAAGTGGGCAAGGGACACCCATACTAAAAATGTAAAGTTGCAGTAGATTGGTTTAAATTTTGCACTAATCCAGAAATAAGCACAGGGAAGTGGTCTTCCTACATCATCAAGGTCTCTCCAAAGCAGAAGTATTATCTCAGACAGCTCTTTCAAAACAAATGAGCAATGTTTGCCACAGGAACTGTGTGCAACAAATGAGAAATAGATTGAGCCTCCATGTCAAAATCCACCCTTATTCACCTTTTAAGGACCCTTGGTGCACCCATCTAAATTTCTGAGAAGTCTTATCAGGAGTGGTCTTCACGGAAGAGCTTTTACCTTGAAGCCTTTCTTCCAAGGTGGGAACAAAACCTGGACTGTAGTGCAGAGCAGTTCCAGCAGATACCCTGGACTCCTGAGTCTTAATTTGGACTCTTAACAGAAGTAAGTTTGCCTGTTGAACTGCTGCAGAACACTACATGGATAATTGTATGCATGCAACAGTTAAACAAGGTGGAGGTTCCATGCAGGTTTGGAGCTGCATTTCTACTCATGGAGTTAGTGATTTAACCGAAATGGATGGTTCCATTGCTATGAATAAGCAATGACAGATTATTATTTGTCTACATCATGTAATATAATCAAGGTTGAGTCCTGACATTATTCTGCAGCATGACACTGGCCCCAGACACACAGGTAAAAATGTTTCAGCAATGACTTTCCCAAAAGATTATATGTGTATTTAACATATTTCAGGCATGAACTATACCTATAAAAGCCTCCTCTGTGCAAACATCCCAAAGTCTGCTGGTGATCGTCACCATCTTGGATGTGATCTCGGGAGCCCAGCCCCAACAGACTCAGAGCTGTTTCTTAAATGACACATCAGTACAGTTATTTTTCATTGTATCGGTTGCGGAGGTGATTACAGCTATATTGTATTGATTTGTTTGAGGTAATATCTTTTATATTAACTTTTAGGGCAATTTTTGTGTGCACTTTTAACTAGCATAAACCCAGCTATGACCAAGACCCTTAGTGGCTTGTACTGTGTGAGCTATTTTTCATCATTGAAAAGAGGGGCTAATATGTTGCGCTTGGTTTAATTGATCTATATGGGTTTTTTTTAATAAATATATCCTCATATGTGTCAAACTATAAGTTTATTTTGTTAATCCAAGTGTACTATTCATAGTGATTGCAATATTGTAAGTAATGAAATATAATATAAGTGATATTTAAATCTGCTTAATAATGAGTGATTGTGATCCTACGTGACACTGAACTCTGTGAATAATAAACTTGAATACTGGTGAGTAATTACTTCTTAGTGTGGGTCTCTTTTCAGTGTTATAATGGATTCCACTCAAACAAAATGAATATATAAATTTAACACTAATTGTGTTTAAAACATTGGGAGGTGTGAACTTATGAATAAAATGTGCAAAAAAGATATACGTTCCTAGAGTGGTGGTATCCTTAGCTAACTAAGGTGTGAATTAATTATTCTATTGTGATTATTCTATTATTTCTTCCTTTTCAAGCGGTTTTTATTATATATATATATATATATCAAATACTGCAGACTTCATATAAAAAATACTGCAGACTTCATATAAAAAATACTGCAGACTTCATATAAAAAAAAAACAACAAAACAAAACAAAAAAAAAAACAAAACAAAGAGTCTTATCTGCAGTCCGCTTCTCTGTCTTTATCGAAATTGGAAAGTTCGGAAAGTTCAAGGAAACAGTCAGAAAGTTCAAAAAGGTCCAGCCTGGACTTTTTCAAAAAGGTCCAGGCAGGACGAAACGCGTCAAGAGATTCTTCTCCTACACATCGGATGTTCCACAAGGCTGAGTGTCCTTTCACACTTAAATGCTTTTAAAATTCACAATCTTGTAAGTGTGTACATTTTTTGCTTTTTAATAAATGTTTTGAATACTACACTTAAGATTTGTCTCTTTTCCTTTTTGTTTTTCCCTCTGCTAAAATCTACCCGGTCCTGTTTTTCCAACTGTATCGGGTGAGTTGGCATAGCCGCTACAGCGGTGAAGGACGGGTAACCGGAGGGCAACTAAACAAAAGTGATTCCAGCAGCTCCGTGATGGAGTGAAGAAGAAAGGAGACTTTAACTCTACTATCTATATATATTTTTTCTGACTGTTTCCTTGAACTTTCCGAACTTTCCAATTTCGATGAAGACAGAAGCGGACTGCAGATAAGACTCTTTTGTTTTGTTTTTTATATATGAAGTCTGCAGTATTTTTTAAATGAAGTCTGCAGTATTTGATATATATATATATGATAAAAACCGCTTGAAAGAAATAATAGCGGCGTTTTAAGTGGCTCCGTTCCACGTTGATAGATCTCGTGTATGTGACTATACTAGTTTAACCTGTTGGGCATGTTGCATTTTTGTTTTAGTTAACGATCTAATTGCCATATCGTTTGTCACATTGAACACTTGTTGCACTAAATGTATGTTGTGGTTTATCCCACGAAGAAAGAATTGGAATAATCACAATAGAATAATTTATTCACACCTTAGTAAGCTAAGGATACCACCACTCTAGGATTTTATATCATTTTATTCAGTAAACCAAGCGCAACATATTAGCCCCTCTTTTCAACGTTTAACATACATTGTTGCAGCTGGTGCCTAATATTGACTCCAAAAGCACAAACTAACTTGTTTAAAATGTTTTTCATCATTACTGCAAGATTTGAAACCTGGACTTGTGTGCTGAACTGTAAGTTTACTCATCTCTGTGGATGAAGGTGAATAGCAGCATGGATTAAGCAGCAGCTATTCCCATGAAACCTATCGCAGATGGAGGTCTGTTAGTTTATAATGTAACCCTTTTTTCCTCCTGTGGCAGATACATCAAATATTATTTAGGGAGGTGAGAGGTGGAGTTGATGGGCCAGCACAGAGAGTAATGTGGCTATAATGTGAGTAGAAGGCTATAATGTGCACGTAGGGAAGGGGCTGTGCTAAGGAATTGACTCTTTCTGACGTAGTGACAAATTCTAGGAAGTGTGAAGGCATATGTCAATAAAAAAAATATTTAATGGAAATGAAAATGCTTAAAGTAAGCATTTAAAATACCTAATTTTTTTTATAACAATAAACTTTGATTTAACATATGCTTACTGCACCTTCTATGGTGTTTGATTTCTAGAAACTAGTTAATGCCATTATTTTTTAAAGCATTCCTTCTTTTACAACACCCTCTTATTTTTTTCAAGCGGCTTAAGATTTTTGCTGAGTAATGCTTTATAGGATCATATTATATCGTTTGTAAAAAACTACCAGACTGATTTACTGTATGTGCGGAAACATTACATTTTTCCAGATTTGAAGCACCAACTTTACTTTTATAGGAAAGCAGTACAACTGATTTTTAAAACTTGAGAAATAAAACAAAATGGCTGTGTTGGCTGTAACAACCAGTCAGATTTTAGCTATCATTTTTTAGTTCATGCCACAAATGAGAGCTTACAGCTAGGTATTATGGGCCAGACAAAAACTTAATAATTTCAGTTAATATTTGTATTTATTGTATTTGATAGTTGAATAGTAAATCAAGTTCTTGAAGATATTGTTTAAAAAAAAGTTATTTATACTTACCCCTTTCTGTGTGGTGAATACTTTCTGAACAGCTCATGCACAATCCATTCCTGTGCTAAGGAAATAGTAATTTTGTACATGCAGCATGGGAACAAGGCCTGACTGAGTTAACATGTTCTTGAACCTAAGTTCCTTGGTTCAAAGCCCACGAGACGGTGATCAGAATTGTGCTTTCTTTAGAGCTATCCGAGGATAAGGGCATTATTGACCCAGTAAAAAAAATTCCTTGCAAGACAAAATGACTATATAATTGCCTATTTTACAGCATAATGCCCGCTTAAAAGTCCTGTGGTTAGCTTATAAGGATGTGTTGCCAATGGCTAGGGTTCTCAATTAATGCAAATAATTTGAACTGTAAATATGAGAACTTTATAGAAGCATGCAGGTAAATGTAATAAAAGTCATACTGCTGCTGAAGGAGAAGCATAGAACATAAATAAGAGCAGTTTGCACAATGCACTGTAAAATATGTTGCCTTCTAGCGGCTATGAAAAAATAAATAAGGCCTGCAATGCCGTTTAGGATATAGCTGAGCATAGAGCTTTTTTTCTGCCTTCTATTAAACTGCTTTAGCATATTGAACTCCGCTCTTTTTCTTCTACATCCGTTTTGCAGCATTTTTGTGAAATTTAATATCTTTGGAAACTCTTCCAGAGATATGACTGCAAATATTTTTTTCCTGTAATTGTAGCTATTTTTTGTATTGTTGGGCAGTTGTATTAGGGTTTCTGTAGACTAAATTTGTTGCTGGGAAATGAAAAGCATTTAGGAATTAAGCTGTATGTTGTCAGATATACTTCTGGATATAAACATTAATTTGCCATTTTTAAAAGAAAACATAATTCCAAAATATGTTACCTGCGCAAGGATTTGTAGTTCTGTTTAGCCAGTTTTGCCCAGTGAGTCTCAGCTAGCCCTACCTAATTATTTTTGCTGTTCTTGTCCCTCACTTTGATAGATGCCATAGGCCTTCAGTGCACCTCCGGTCACGCCCACGCATTCTCTTTGATTAAGCCCAATGGGTGAAATGTGTGAGAGGATCAGGATTGGTGTGGAGATTTGGATATGTGTGTACTATATTTCCCTAGAATTTAACTTTGTAGGCCAATCTACTATAGGGTAGGCATACAGCTGAAATACAATAATGAAAACAGTGTTACCTGCGCAAGGATTTGTAGTTCTGTTTAGCCAGTTTTGCCCAGTGAGTCTCAGCTAGCCCTACCTAATTATTTTTGCTGTTCTTGTCCCTCACTTTGATAGATGCCATAGGCCTTCAGTGCACCTCCGGTCACGCCCACGCATTCTCTTTGATTAAGCCCAATGGGTGAAATGTGTGAGAGGATCAGGATTGGTGTGGAGATTTGGATATGTGTGTACTATATTTCCCTAGAATTTAATTTTTATTTTTTCTCTGTGGAATTTCCATGGAGTGCAGCATTTATCCATTAGGTCCATTTAGGTCCACTTTATTCATGCCCATGCAGTTTAGTTTCATCTCTGGAATGTGTAGACCCATGTTCAAACAGAGGGGTTGATTTACTTTGTGTGTAGAGGCTGTTTACTTAGTAAAGGGGATGTTCTCCTTGCAGAATGAATGGTAGTATATTTTGTGAAAACCCAATGATGTAGCATTTGAAGTTTTAAAAAAAACCAAACCTTCCAGATGAATAGTTCTTCATCTCATATAATAAGCTCAATGAACCTTCACTTTGCTAAATGAACAATGTCTTTTCCTAAATCAACTCCTCCATCTTTTGCACACACCTGTATTCATCATTAAAATGAGCATACGACCCTTGACAGCTAGTGATGGTTATTATATTGGTGCAGGACTGCAGATGTAAGCGATCAGTATAGATCACAGATTTCTTAGCCCTATTATGGAGGCCTAAGACTGCCATGACCTAGATGCCAGTAATACTTACTGGTCAGAGAATGCTGCTAAGCACGATAATAATTAAAATGACACCATTAACCTATATTAAAATATTGGGCAGTTTTCATTCAGTAAGGTTTGGTATGTTAGATTTTTAATTTCATAAATCGGCATGTGGAACACAAAAGAGACTTGCAGATTTGTTTTAATATCATAGCAAAGCCCAATGCCAATATCATCCTGTCAATGGATGGATTCTATTTAATTTACAAATATTTTCTGGCCAATCTACTATAGGGTAGGCATACAGCTGAAATACAATAATGAAAACAGTGTTACCTGCGCAAGGATTTGTAGTTCTGTTTAGCCAGTTTTGTTATTTAGGCACCCCTTTCAGACAACAGAGGCAGCTCTTTAAGGCTAGGTTCACACCTGGGCGATTCCTGAACGTCTGGCAATTGTGCACAAAGCCGATTGCTGGGCTGTCACAAAGTCGCGCACCACAGCCAGTCGCACCGGGCGGATTGCGCGGTTTCCCGCCATGATTCCGCCTATGCAATTGAACTAAAAAAGCACGTTGTGCATCGCCAAAAAGGTACACATAGCTTTTTAATTTTTTTTTAAAGCAATTGACACGCGGATGTAACCCTATTTAAATCAATGGGGCCGCTCGGAAACCACTGTGTGCACTAGCACATGATCACGCGTTCCCAGGATGCGTGTCCCGGGTGTGGCTCAGGTCTGAACCTAGCCCAACAATTCTGCAGACTACACGGCATGTGAGCAATACAGCCAGGTCTAGCCTCCTGTTTTGACAGGAAAGATTCAATTTTAACTGCGCAGCTTTGTTAATTGAAACAGAGCCCCAATTTTCTCAGAGTGCTGGCCGTCATCTGAGTGCTGCTGTGCAGTATAATAGAACAGGCTAAAATCGTGATAGCTTCATATACTTGTACTGAATTGTATGCAAAGATAAAGTTTGCAGTTTATATGTTACAATCTTTTGCCTTGAAAAGCAAGTGGAGTTTTGACAATATATATTTTTTCAAATGGTGTTGGTCCGCAAGACACAGCATTTCTTTCCATATGTGTAAGTTGATGATCTGCTGAATAAATATCAGTCAGAATGATCAATTTTTTTTATCTCAAGTAATGTTGGAAAAACATGTCCGGCATGGACAAGTAGCCCAGTGAGTCTCAGCTAGCCCTACCTAATTGTTTGAGAAATAATATTTTGTGCAAGCGGTTTTTGCCTATTGGCCAGTTATGGTTGTGATCAGAGCCGGTACTCCCACTAGGCAAACAAGGCAGCCGCCTAGGGCACACTGTTGCCTAGGGGCGCAACCTCGACCAGCGGCTTCCTCGGGTGTCAGTTTCCAGTCTGAGGCTCTAGTGATCGGAGTATCCCGTGCGGCTCAGGAGAGGCAGGCAGTGGCGTTCGCAGATGGGTATGTGCAGCTGCTGTTTTGAAATGCTGTCTGTTAGATGCGATTGGCTGACGGGTGGACAGGGGGCATGGACGGTCCCCGATACTTCTGCCACAGAAAGCAATGAGAGGGAGACCTGTCTGGGGTGTAGGGGAGAGGCCGCCTCCCTTAGGCCCGGCTCCCAGTCAATCACGGTGGAGGAGGAGAAAGTTTCATACAGGGAGGAAGCTGCAAACTTTTGGGTGCCACGCCGTGCCCAGTGCCGCACCTGCCTCCTCCTGTGTACACACACACAACGTGCAGGAGCGGGAACTCCTCACCGAAGGAGAGTGTTGGCCCTGCAGCCCGTGGAGTCCCTGTGAGTTTAGCCTGTGCAATGTACACCGCCGGACTAGCCCAGTTTTATGCCACCTCTCAATTCAACCTGTGGTCTGCCTGCTGCTCAGGGGTCTTTCCTCCTGCGGACCCCGCTAAGAAGCCATGCTTCTATTTCGCTGACATCCTCCATGTGGGGCACTCTGACAAGCCCCCCATGATCCTCCCACTGCTGGTCTTGCCTAGGGCACAAAATAGTCTAGCACCGGCCCTGGTTTTGATTGCTATATAATGATATGGATTTTGCGGGTGCTTTACCTATGTTCAGGCATTTGCATGCAGTCTATCCCTGTATGTGATATACAGTATGTTTGCCAAATTCACATTTTAATTCCTTGCTTTTTATTCTCTTTATACATAAATACTTTGGGAGGAATTTATCAATTTGGTCGCATCATCAGTGTCTTTTAAACTGTGGCATCCCTGATTTCTAGTGCATATAGTGACAGGTTTATTATCCTAGTTTGTTTCATTCTTATATGCCCTCCCAAGGAGAATTGTCTCTAAGTTGTCCTGGTCTCTAAACTGTCGCAAGCTGAATATCCCTGAAGTGTTCAGCTGATTTATGTGTATGAAGCAGAGTTATTTTTGCGATACCTTTAAGAAGCGTTTAGGATGACTTCTAGAATCTGCTACAGTTTGGATGTTTTTGAAATTCACAGATGCTGGAGGCAGATACTGCACAGTTCTGAAAATATGGGAAATGTCACAAAACGTGTGCAGTGAGATGCACACATAAATATGCCACAAGACATTTTTTTTTTACAAGTTTTATGAAAGAGATAAAACTTTGCAGTTAGTCAGCATGACCTTTTGGTCTTTGTGACAAAAAAATGTTGCAAACTCGTTCATAAATTCCCCCAATTTTGTTTTGTTGGTAAATAGTAATGTAAACATTTGTTGATTTATGATACAGTTTAAACTTATACGGAATGTAAACAAATAATCTGATTTAGGTGCATGTATGAAACCATACTAAATAAGGATTTGTTATTTTCTTCCAGATGAGTTGCGAAAATTAAGTTGGTCTGGAATTCCCAAACCTGTCAGGTCTATAACATGGAAGCTTCTTTCGGTAAGTTGTTATGCACTGCTGTTGTAAACCTATTTTGAGACCAAAAAAAAAAGTGTATATTACTGGTATCATAAATTGTCTGTATTACATAAACTGCAAAGTAAGATTTTTCTCTTTTTTTTTATTTTTTTTAAATTTCGCACTATTCCTTTTAATGTAATTCTTAAAAATGTATGTTCTACCATTTCATTTGGTGTTGTACAAAGTATTTGTTGCATTAGGTTTGAGTTTGTCTTGGATAAATTATTTTATTAAAATACATGCTAGAGGAAATGCCGGAGATGGTTAGCAAAATGTTATTAATTGTCAGTTTTCATCTTCTTTAATAGTAATGGTTTTTAACTAGTGCCTGTTTTATCTGCCAGTTTCAGCAGCTGTAGAACTCTGGACTGATTCACTTAGAGTGCTTACTCCAGGGAATGTTAAAGAGACTTTATCAGTGGATCTCGATGCACTTAACCTATGTTTAACATTCTGTGTTGTGCACAGCAGTGTTTAGTCTTTTTTTTGTTTTTTTGGGCTTTTTTCCCTCTTTCCCTAGAAAGATGCTTTAGACAGCTTTTCTTCTTTGGCGTAAAATCAAGTGGGAAAACAAAGTGTTTACATCAGATAGAGTCTAATTTCCATTTTTTTTTCCTTTTTAATGAGTGCTAATATGTTTGCAGCTTAGTGGATTTTCAAATTGTGAAGAAGCATAGATTTTAACTGAGAATTAAGAGGAGCCTAGCATAAACAGCTTGCTGCTCTGGTCTCATTGTTGGATGACTTACCATCCATTTCAAAGCCAATACATTGTTAACATTTATGAAATGCCAATTACACTTTGCTTTGTATTTTTATAGAATCGGGACATTTTTAGGTAGGCTGTATTACCTTGCAAATGATTTTCCTCAAGATTTTTATTGTAACTAACAATTTCTCTTATTTGCTCCATTTTGTTCTGCAAGATATAATATTAAAAGCATTTTGTCTTAACTGTTTGATAAATGCACACAAATATCTGTTGATCCTGTAAGAAATCCATTGTAGTCATGTGCATTATACAGTGTTATTTTAAAAGAGGAGTATGGGGGTACACTTTTTTTTAGTTTTTAAATTGCTTATGATACAGGAGTACATTTGACTAAATAATGTACATTATTATTTCGATTTTACTTATACTGTAGCCTTATCTCCTGGGCAGCCTGGGGGGGTGCTAACATCCACTCGGGCACTACAGTGCATTCGGTGACTTTCTTACCTTAATCCATAGGTTAGGTACTAGGTCCCGCTAGGTCCATTTACTTTCCTGAAGCACTGCTGCTGCTCTCCTCTCCGACGAGTCAGGGAGAAGAGATAGAGACAACAGTGTGGAGAAGAGGCGGGGATGGAGGACAAAGGCGCAAAACAGAGTTTACAGGACAGAGTTTCAGGGAATGGAGCTGCTACATCTGCGCAGGTATTAATGAGTGCGCAGCAGCTCCTATAAGCTGAGCTGTCAGTCAGTAGGAGAGAAGAGTAGGGCGGATCCCAACAATATTGCCGCGATCACTTCACAAAATGGTGCTTAGCCCCACCCACTGTATGTTATAGCAAATTACAAGCTTATGGTGGATTTTTGTTTGCAGGATTACTTTGCAAAATGTACTCCTGTATCATTAGAAATCTAATAATGCAAAAAAGTGTACCCCATACACAGAGTTATCGACCTTGCTCAGTTCTCCTATGTGTACTACAGAACTACAAAGGTGTTCTGTAGTCCTAACACATTTCCTGTCCTAGCATGACAATGGTGTCCCTCCATAAATACAGTAAAGCAAGCAAGGATTGTCACCCCTGTAGCAGTAAAAGGGAAAAATTAAAGGAAATAAGCGTAAAAACAAAACAAGCTATGTATCCACCACATCTAAGAACTGCTAGGCTGCAATATTTTATTTTTACTCTTGAGTTTAGATACAGGTTATTATTCCTAGCATTGCACAAGAACATACACAAGAGCTAGTATGAGTGAAATATTAACCTATAAGCATATGTTTGAACTAAGGTGGCGGCAGAACACTTGGAGAAAAGCCTCGCAGATTCCATGGTTGGAAATTAACTCTGCACCATTACTGCAAGATAGGAATGCTTGTCCATTAACCACATGCTAGCTGTGATCAAGCAATCAATCCTTAAAATAAGATGCTTGCACTATTTAGTAGCCATCTTTTACACTATATTTTTACCCTGTACCCGTGAATATCAGTTGTATTCTGGCTTATCCAGGCTGATTTGATAATACTGCCATATGACTTCATTAAAAACCACCAAAATTGATGCAAGGTTCAATACTAACTGTGCCCAAAATAAAAATAAAAACAACAAACATTATATAAATAAATGTATTTTAAGTGGGCAGCAAGAAGCAACACATAAATTATTTGGACAGTATTCTGTATCATGAGGCATTTACAAGAAAATATACAGTTGTCAGAAATCGAGACCTCCGAGTCCCCATCTATTTTGGCCACTATCTCTGGGTCTCCCTTGGTTTGCCCAACAATTTCAATTGTAGCAAACCAAAGGGGGAAGTAATGTGAAAGAAAAGATCTGCGAAGTGCAGGGACAGAGAGTGGTTACCATGGCATGGTATCCAGCATTAGGTGTAAAGAGAGGCGTGGGGATAAGAGAATACATATAGGATAGGGAAGGTAGGGAAAAAGATCACAAGGGGCTAAAAAAAGCAGGTAAGGAAATGCTTCAAGTGTAGATGGTGAGATAAGATTGTGTAGGCATCCAGAGAGGCTTCAAAGAACTTCTCAAGATGGGGCTGATGCAAATGTAGACATTTAGTCAGCAGTATAGGTATACTCTATCAAAAATAACCACCTCTGCCAGAAAGAGTTGAAATCTTCCTTAAGCTTTATATCATTGAATCTTGGTAACCATTGTGAAATTGTAGGACCTTCCTGTCTGCAGAGTGTCAGGATGCAAGCTCTAGTGGCATTCATAAGATGCACTAAAACAGAAAGTTTGTACGCTCTTCTGTGGTATGGCGTTATGACAGGGAAAAGGGGCAGATCACGAGGGATTGGAAAAATCGGTGAATTTCAGGTGTTATATTTGACCCCCTTCAGAAATTGGAGAGTTTGTGGCACTCCCAGAAAATTTTAAGAATGATACCATCCTCATCTTCACATTGCCAACAGGCTTTTGAGAAAGAGTTTAGCAAACTGAGAACCCTGTACCAGCCCATTGAGAGTTTGTAGCCTGCATCTTGATAATTATTCGTTGATGTTTTGTGTATAAAATATAGGATTTTGTCGTTTTGTTCCCATGTAAGATTTATTTGTAAGTCTGTTTCCCATTTTTGTGGGAAAGGGAGGGGTTGTGTAATTTCTTTTGTGGTCAGTTTAGAAGAGTTGAGAAAACACACGTTCTATGCGAGCCCCTTTCAGCAGTACATTTTCTCATCAATATTGTGCCTTCAATTGGGGTAGGTAGGTTAGAAAGCAGTGTAATTGTAAAGTTGTCCAGAAGTCCAAGGGGACATACTGTATGTGGGGTCTTATGATGTAGCTGTCAATGTAGACTACATGGAAGCTGAGCTGAAATGTTAGATTCTGTTCTGCCTCGACTGTGCTAAGAATTGAAAGCATGGGTTAAGCATGCCTGGCTTAAACTGGGGATTGCCAAGAGTTGGGTGCAACATTAACATGGTGGGAGTGACCAAATGGCATGTCACTACAGAGGTTTCATAACTGGTTGATAGTAAATATATACTATGTCCAGTTTGTGAATGAATAGGAAACCTCTGTACCAAGTGCTGTCAATTCAGAACAGAGACTGCAGATAAAAAGATTGAGGACTCTGTGTCCTCAATTTCTTTTTCTATTTCAAAAGGGAAATGTCAGGTGTCTGTTTAGACCGCTGATATTTCCCCGAAGCCCACCAACAGTAAAAAAATAAAATAAGAATAGAAAAAAATAATAAAACGCACACATATACATGTGCAACAGTTTGCACAATATTGTCACTGCATAGCGAAAGTAAAATTTTGCAACTTCCATCTCTGCATAAGACCTGAAAAGAGCTGCCTTGCTTTTATAATAATGTAGTGTTTGGAGCAGTAATATGAATATCTTTATCCTCCTTTTTTTTCACACCAGGGCCATGTGTTAATTGCCCGGTTCTGCATGATTAACACATGGTAATACATAACGTACCTACAATGTGTTAATGTGGGAGCTGCGTTGCCATTCATTTGAATGGTACCCCAAATACACCTCCTGCCCTCAATGCAATCGCCCGCTACTTTTTTTATGCCTAGTTTAGCAGTTGCATTTTTAAAGAATAAAGTGCACATAAAAATCAGAAAGTTATCCATCTTGTAAGAGTCAGCAACAATTAAAATTCATTTCTTTGATGCCTTCTGATAAATATGAGCACATTTTGGGAGCAAGTTGATCAATGAGGGCTACAATAAAAGATCAGTGAAAAAAAAAGAAACTTTACTGCTAAAACTGTACTTTTTTGACATTTTCTAACATTTTAAGGAATCTGAAATGTTACACTAAGCGATCCATGACATACCCCATAATGATAGAATCCTAAACCTTAGCCATCTGCTGATTTAATTTGAATAAGTGCTTGTCATTTTATGTGCTATCATTTAAATTACAACTCCTTTCATGCTTTCTGGACAAGCAAAGATCACTGTGAGTGTAAGAAAACCGTGTAGCTCGTAAACTGAAGGACAGACTAAAACCTGCATAAGCATTACATCATAAAATTTTAAATATCTCTACATTGACACATGACTTAATTTAATAATGATCAGTAAGCCATTACTTTGATTATGTTCTGTAGAAAAAGCAAACCTCCTATGCCAGTAAAAAAAACAAAAAAATACTGTAGAATAAAAACATGCAGTGTGTATACTGTATGTATGCATTGTACAATCAATGTAAATTTTCTTGTAGAATATGTCTGTGCTTTTGGGGAAACTGTTTTTGTCTGTGGAATATAGAAAAATAAAGTAAAGCAGTCAGCAGACTCAGAGGGTGGTGATGCAATTCTTAAAAATTAGTCAAAGCTTTTTTTTTTTGGACTTTTTTAAATAAAAAGCAAGAAATGTTAATGCCACGATCAGGTTTTCATAGCTTTTTCCCTTCCTGTCCTATTGACCACATTAAAAAACATTGAAATAGTCCATGGAATACAGAAGTTACCATGAAATCACAGTATCACGGGGAGTTATTGACCCTTGACGTGTTTTGCACCCAAGAAAGTAAGGGCTTCTTCAGGAGGTACGGACAAGGGTGTTGACATTTTTAAAAAAGCTACTTGTCCAATGGCTAAAGCAGGGGCCCAATCTACTTGTCCCAATAAAAAAATTAAAATACAATACAATTTTAAGCAAAACTAGGGATGCACTAATACAGTTTTTTTCATTATCAAGTACCAATATTTTGCTTTCGGTACTCGCCGATACCAAATACAGATACCGGTGCTTCAGTTGGCATGGAGCCGGCTTCCCGGATAATCGGGAAGCTGTGCAGCAGGTAATGACATCGCACGGCTTCCTGATTGCCAGGGAAGCCGGCTCCATGTTGTTTGGCCTGCTTGATTGTGATTGGCCGGGAAATCTGGAAGCTGGGTGGCGAGTAATGACCTGATTGACCGGGAAGCCGGCTCGATGCTGATTGGCCAGGAAGCCGGCTTCCCTGCCAATCAGCAAGGAGCTGGTTTTCTGGCCAATCGGGAAACCAGGAGGCGGGTTATTACTCGCCGCCTGGCTTCCTAATTGCAGGGGAAGCTGGCTCTATGTTCCCCTACGGCACTGCCAGTCAGAGGAAATCTTCCTCTGACCAGAAGTTCTGGTATCGGGGGACGGTATTGCAGCATTTGGGCTAGTACAAGTACATGGGAAAGTGAACTTACCCTTTAATGCACATTTTGTGTGTGTAAGAGAGTTCTGCTGCTTGGCTACCACAATATGGCACACAGTGGAATGACACAATTTCCTACGCGTGTGTTTATTTACATGCAGATGGCGGGGTTGGTTTTAATTTTTTTTTAACTTTATCACTTTTATTCCTATCACATAGGGGCTTACAATCCCCCATCTGGAGGGGACAGGTTCTCTTTATGGAATCTGCCCTCCAACACAGAACATATGTTCTGTGCAGTTCCTGACAGCTGAGACAGGTGGCGCTGTGATTATAGCACCATGGTCTTACTGATCACACAGAGCAGAGCAAAGAATGGGGGCGGACAAGATCGCCGCTGCTCGATTGATTCAAGTGATCTGATCTGACTTGTATAAAAACGAACAGCGGCTCCCCACTGTACATTTAGTTCTGTTTGTCCGAAGCAGGGCTAAATGTACAAAGAAACTACTCGCCCGGCGCCCAAAAACTGCATGTCCCAGGCGTCGGATAATAGGAATTCCACACCCCTGCAAGGATGCTCTATGTAGATAGGATACACAGATATATACATGAGGAACTATAGCAATAAACAAATATCCAAAGTTACATGTAACCAATACGTTCAATATACAAAACAACATACTGTATTGCGTAATTCACATGCCAATATGTTATTTAGGATGCCAGCATTATGAGGAAGGACAATTTTAGCTTGTCTTTTTAACATGTGATTTTATACATTGGCTCATGTGATTTTACCTTATGTATCAATAAAGATTTATTTTTACACTCTTGGGAAATTACCATCAGTGGTGTTTTTTTGATACCAAAGGCCCCCGTTATCTTTTCAATTGTTGATATGATTCTAAAGACCAACCTGTCTTCATTGCTGTATGTGACCGCTTAGAAGTGAACAATTTCTTTGCATGGCCATGTCACCTTTTATAGTATTACTTTATTGGATTTTCTTTTAAAGGGAGACCTATTTAGGAATACTCTTTGCTGTGAGAGCCTTAAAAAAAAAAAATCATCAAAGGTTGTATGAAGTCAATTGCCATTAAGTATTACATTTGGCAGGCTTTAAAAGGTTTATCTGTTACTATACATTTACATGTTTACGTTGCGCCTGTGTGTTTGTAGGGCACACAGTGTATATTTGGCTTTAGTCCCAGCCTTAAGCACTGGTGTACAAGGGTGGCTGCATAGGACCCTGCAAGGGAAAAGGATATCAAGGTCAGTGCTCAGGAGACCAACTGATTCTGCAGGAAATTAAAACTTTATAACCTCAAGGAGCAGCATCCATTAAGTGATTTAATAAACAATTGAATTGGCTTAAAAATATCACTTTCATTATAAGAGCCAGGTGACAATTTTCATGATATTCTAGAGGATGAAGATAAGATAAGAGAACAAACCAAAGTTTTTGGTGTAGTGGTTAGCACTTCTGCCATGCAACATTGGCTCCGCTCTAAATTGTCCCCGTATGTATGCATGTGAGCTAGGAACCTTAGATTGTAAGCTCCTTGAGGACAGGGACTGATATGAATGTGCAACTATGTAAAGTGCTGTGTAAATTGTCGGTGCTATATAAATACCTGCAATAAATAAATAAGACTTTTTTTCAATTTTAGCTCTTTAACGTTTGTAAGCTGTGAAACTATTTTTTAACTATAAAAAATTATATTTAATAGTTATAAATCCTAAAGGATTTTTATGGGCTAGCTAAAAAAAACAAAACAGCACGGCAAGCGCTGAACTGTATTTTTGCAACATTGGACTGAGCCATATGATAAGGGATAATTGACTGCAATAAGTAATCTCATGTGCATGATTGCATGTCCTCTTTAAAGCCTATATACAGCCTTTTCAGCAGGCTGTGAACAGAGATATCGATGTGAAAAGGAGCAGAGAACTCCACCCCTTGGCTAAAACAAAATATGAATATGTTTTTTTTTAGTCCTAGTCAGGATAAAAAAAGGAAAACGTGTTAACAAATACCATGCATTACTTTTAAAGTGACACTACACTCAGAAGTTAAATCTTCCAATTGCATTCAAGTACCTTAACTACTAACATTATTGTACCTTATTTGTGTATCACTCGGTTGTAGATCCTCAAATCATCTCTGAATTGGTGCTGACAGTGCCCTTCCTCCTGGAGGGTGGCTACTTTTGTTCCTCATGGTCCCTCTGTGTTTTGTAAAGTAGGCACCTCTCCAATCTCGCTCCCCTGATGGACTACAATCTCATGTTTAGTTTACTAATTTGTATTGAGATTGTATTCCATCCAAGGAGTGAGGTTGGAACGTTTTACCATTTTTGTTAATAGTTAAGGTACTTGAATGCATTTTTAAGATTTAAGTCCTGAGTTTAGTGTCACTTTAAAGGTAAATTACATCAATAAATAAAAAGTTAAGGCTTAATATGAACCACAGATTGCTGTTTGTACCGGTTTTGAAGACTTTAAAGCAGAATTCCAGGTTCTAGTAAAAAAAATAATGCTGAGGGAAAAAAAATGTTGAAGCAAGTTTACTGGTGGCTTATTTCTTTCTTTCCTGTAATCTTGAAAAAGTGTTTCCCCTATATAAAACATGACATTGATTGGCTATGTTTTGGCTGCCTTGAAAAAAAAAAGTGATAATTTTTGTAGATGTGTTGTTGCATGTTTTATGGACCTTCAGGACAAGTAATGGCATAATATTGCAAATCTTGGGTAATGTTGCAATTTCTTTTCAAAGTAAACCCTTGCCAACATTCACATCGAATAGGATGCATAGCCTACGGGTAGTCTTACTCACAGTGTTAAAAATTTAAGTGTTCCACCATGCTATGTGAACCTTTTCAAACCAGGAGTTTTAATATGTCTCTTCATGAATAATATATGTAATCGTGTGGTCATATTTTGTTAGATATTTACATGCATGGCAGGTACTCTTTCAGACTGAAAACATTTTGTTTTCTGCTTTTATAAAATGTCATTGACACAGTCTCCTGACGGCCGTACTTAACCAAACATCAAGCGTAAATGACATGTTAAGTAGAATAAAACATACTCGGCTATGGAAAAAATACCCCGAGAAAAGTAGAAAGGTCACAAGAAACTATAATGAATGCACTCATCAAGCAGTAGTTTCTTGCTGTCTTGTGTTATTTATTGTGAAATAGTTTTTTTTACAGCAAACATCTGTTCAACATTTTTAAAGGCTAATTAAGTTTAACACAGGAACAATATGCCTTAAATATGCTCGGCTACAGCGAATATAAAAATGCATTTTTGGAGTTGATGCATCCACTTCATTTACCAAAACAGCGTCCCATGTCGGAGCTT
Source organism: Nanorana parkeri (assembly GCF_000935625.1). NCBI lineage: Eukaryota > Metazoa > Chordata > Amphibia > Anura > Dicroglossidae > Nanorana > Nanorana parkeri. Next base: position 1,842,423 of record NW_017306401.1, on the reverse strand, counting down.
GGCTGCTTTTTTATATGAGCCGTAGAAAATGTTACTTTACAATTTAAACAAGGCAACCCCATTATAAATTAGTGCTGCTGCAAGTCTAGATTGGAGTGTGTTGATATCTGCTCTCTGCAGTGTTGTCATTAAAGAACTGCTATTCTCTGAAGAAAATACAGTCTTTCAAAAGAGATGTGATCACAATATATCTGTCTTTTTTTTTTTTTTTTTCCTGAAGAACCCACGTCATTATACTACTTCAAGTAAGCATTTCCTCCTGTCTGACTTAGCAGAGCTCTTGCACAATTAATTAGGAAGGGTTACAAAGCCTGAGTGGTAATGGTATTTAGGCTACTGCTTTCATATTCAAGCCAAAGACTATGACATGTTTCATAAAGTATGGGAGTTGCAACTGCGTATGGCCTGCAGAGTGCTTTTGCTTGCTGAAAGAGAATTGTGCCATTATTGTAACAAAACATGCTGAGCATCTCTAAATTTTATATTTTTCAATAGTTAATAATGCAAAGAGCATGAATACAAAATGAAACATTTACTCGTACTGTAAACTAAATCAAAGCACATCCATTAAATTTGCTTCTCCTCATTTTGAGTTATCTAAGTCATAGGTCGACACAGCTACAAAGTTCCGTGTTATTTCTCACACAGCCTTTTATGTATTTTGAAATAATGCCAGCATTTCCACTGTATGCACTTGGAATTCAAACAGCGCATTAATAATCTTTGGTGGAAAGTAGATAGCACATGTTTTACCCTGCCTATAACTGTTCAGGCTTTTATTTCATAGCGATATTTTTCTTTTCTTTTCCCAACAGTGCACAATTAAAAGAGAAACTCACCCAAGTTTTGTTAAATAGCAACTCCCCTCTTCACTTCTCTTGATGTATCTTTGTAAATGTCCAATTTCACTTTTCATGCAGTTCCTGACTACAGTGTGCTTATCTTTTTAGGATATTTAGCAAAATATTTGTATGTGGAAATGCTCTTTTGACAAATAGGCCCAGTTTATTAATGTAGACTAAGAAATGATTTGGAGTAGATTGTTTATTATGTGACCCAAATCTTTTAGGTATATTAAACTCCTCTCTGTAAGACCTGGGTTTGCTTTGCCTTAGCCACTACTTGGATTCAGAAAGGCCCACAAAATTTTTAACTGATAGGTGACGGCAGACATCATTTCTGTTTTTTTGTAGGAACACATTGTCCATAGTTCCTAATCAGTAGCAGTAATAATAAAGTAATTTCATACAAAATACATCTCCAGCTGTTCTGCCTGCACTGTATGCAACACCATAAGAATTATTTACCGGTACATACACTTATGCAATATAATGCAAATTAAATGCTAGTATTATAATGATTATTTACATACACTTATTACAGGGTTTCTATTCATATTGTTTATATATTTATCCAGTTTGTTTATTTAGTAAATAAATACACGTAAAAAAAATAATTGGTTTGCGAGAACAAATTGATCTTCTGGCAGAGATGATTTTCTATTATTCACTCATCTTTATGTGAATTAACGTTATGGATTCACCTTTTTCCTCTCCCCCCTCCACCCATTTTTTTTTCCTTTCATTTAGGGTTATCTGCCAGCAAATGTGGAACGAAGAGAGGGGACACTAAAAAGAAAGCAAAAAGAGTATTTTGCCTTTATAGAACAGTACTACAATTCCCGGAATGATGAAACAAATCAGAGCACATACAGACAGGTATGGATTTGACTGTGGATGGGGGAAGTAAATTATATAACTGTTAGATTTAAAATGATGCTTAAGAAATAAAGTCAAGAAATAAGTGTAATTTGTTTACTACACTTACCTGCATTCCATCCTTACCAAGATCCAGCTCCTCTTAAACTGTGCATGGAGCCCTGGGGCACTGTTAGTGCAGTTTTTGCTGTCAGTGCGCTTTCTACTTCCATGTTTTCCACTTGATGTTTTATTAATGAAACTAGAGGCTGCCATGGAAGTTTGTCACCTGCAGCACACATTTCCTAAAACTCTCCAAGAACTGTGCAGAGGCCATTTTAGGTACCGTGATAAAATTATATAGTCAAAAACATTTCTTGTTTACAAAAAGAAGTTGTCTCCATCAGGATTTTTTAATACATTTTATTGTACTGAGCTGTTGTCAGAAGTGCAACTAAACTTCCCCAGCCTCTCAAAATAGGAGAACTTTATTTATATAGATGTAAAGTGGACCTGTCAGTAACTTACAAGCCTGCATAAATTCCTATCATGTCCTAACATGTCCTAAAAGTGATCCTTGAGCTTTGGTTATTGACCTTGCTTAAGCTGCGATGGTGTCATTAGTTTGCTGCAGGCAGAAGACAACATTTCCTCAATCTCCTCTTCCCCAGTGATCAGACTTCAACATTGCAAAGTTGATACAAGGTGAGAGATTAACAGGCAACAATATTTAGATGAGTATGTTAACTCTGAGCCAGGATCTCAGTCTAGGAGGTAGATAGTGACGCTGGATGATGCCTGAACAAAGATGGTAATGTTCTTGAGAGAAAAGCAAATGAAGGCGTTGTCAGGTGGAGTAAAGTGAAAAGTAATACATGTTTGGAAGTGTTAGGCCTGGTTCACACCTGTACGTTTTTTGTAGCGCGTTCAACGCTCTACGAACGCTCTACAAAACGCTCAAACATGAAAATCCCATTGTTTTCTATGGGTATGGTTCACACCTCGCCGTATTTCAGCCCGTTTGAATGCTACAAAACAGCCTACGCCTGAAAAGGTACATGAGCTTCTTTGCGGCGTTTTTGTTGCGCGTTCCCATTGGAATACAGCCAAGTAGCCCTCGGAAACGCGTGTTTGTCATGCGTTTTTTACCGTGAATCGCTGTAAACGCGCGTCACGAAATGCGAGACAAACGCACATATTCGATACGCCTAGGTGTGAACAGAGCCTAACACTGACACCATATTTGACTTGTATGTACTTAACATTAAACACTATATGAAAGTGTATCTAAGCCCAAACATAAAATGTAATCTATTGCAATTTTCCTTTCCTTTTTTTTTAAAGATGTTTTTATTGAAAAATATAAAGTATTAACAAAAATAGTCTAGACAAGAAAAGCAAAGTCTGCAGAAGTATGTGACGTTGTAACAGACTTACCCATCCTCGGTCCAGCGCCGCCTGGTGGGGCCGAGCACGGCCAGCTCGGCAGCCAGCTCCTCCCCTTCAGGGCCGTCCAGCTCGGCAGCTAGCTCCTCCCCTTCAGGGCCGTCCAGGACGGCAATCAGCTCCGCCCCCTCACGTCCGTCATGTACAGGACCCAGCTCCTCCCCTCCGCGCTCGGCGAGGAGGGATTTAAGGGAGCTGAATTGTTTGTTCAGCGTCCGACCGTTGTGAACGGTGCACGCCGAACAAGACGAGGAGTTGGCTATTGCAGCACATGCACCAAAGGACCCAGCAGCGATCCCTCTAAAGCGCAAGTAGCCTGAAGGCATATGTGACAGTATCTACAGGGTTGCTGACTTATGCCATAATACTAAATCTGGAGTTAAATGGATTGTGAAGTGCTGTTGTGAACTTAAACACTGTGAAGGGGTGGATAACATAGTCTGTGCCTCAGCTCTCATATTCCTTCAATAGACTGTTAACCTGCTCACTACTGATTGTCTCCTGCTGGAGCTATACTTATATACTGTCATTTCCTTCAGTAGTCTACTATCAATAAGCATTGCTGAACCTGTGTGACTTCAAGCTGTGAGGGGTATTGCTATCGCAGTCTGTGCCTCTGTTTCCACATCCCTGCTAAAGACTGTTAACTAGTTCAATGCTGATTACCACCTGTCGTAGTTAAACCTGTGTGCTGTGAAGGTTGAAGTTTTACCAGGGGAGTTACACACTGCTAGGAAGCATTTCCCGCACACTTGCTGGGACTGGATCGGATCAGTACCTTTAACCACACAACTGAGTGACTAGAACCTGCTGTAGTGACATAGTGTGAATTGTGTGTTGCGTCTCCTATAAACACTACCGGCCTGTTGCGCCGTGGAAGCAGGTGTGTTGGAGGGATTCGCAATACTCAGTTCACCCAAACTAGATCAGGGGAACCAGGAGACCCTGTAGCACTCACCTACCCCTTCTACTCTGCCGATACTAAACTCATAGTTGCCCAAGTGGCAGGGAATGATGTGAAGTGATTCCAAACCCTCCATCAAACACTAAATGGAGTGTGAAGGAAGGAATCAAAACTGAACCCTGTCATTACACCAGTAACTCCGCAGTTGAGCGTCCAGTTATAGCCTCACGGGTCATTACAGACATTGAGGCATATCATGCAGACACATATTTCGAAGACAAAATCCATAACCCATATAGCATTTAATCCCATAGAAGGCATCACATCAAATAGCCTTCCTGACATGAACTACGTATGGGTGAAGCTAAAGCGTAGAAAACATGGGTCCAGAGCATGATGTATATTCACAATATAAGGGGACATGCCTCATAAGTCATAGCATATATCAAGGAGAGCAAAAACAGAAAGAGGGCGAAAAGAAAGAGGAAGAAACAGAAGAAGAGGAAAAAAGAAGTCGGAGAGGGCAGGGGATAGACAAACATAAGAAAAAGAGACGAGTGAAAGTAGAAACAGAAAGGGGTGTGTCCGTTCGATCTCCAGGCAGTTTGAACACCTGAACCAGACCCATGAACGAGGCTATGACCGTTCAGATATCTATTTATCTCAAGGAAATCTTCAGTGGTACACAAAATGAAGCCACACGCTCCAAACGTTGTAGAATTGGGAATGGTGATCATATAAACTGGCCTTAAGTTCCTCCATCCTGCAGAGAGAGTGCATTTCATCAACCCATTCCTTCAAAGTGGGACTTAGAGAGGATTTCTTATCCTTAAAAGCAGTTGCATGATTCGTTTCAACTCCCCCCACCCCCTTTATTTTCACCTGGTCATCTGACCAGTAATACACTTCCTATCTTAGTGTTGGCTCCACTCTTCAGAGCAGCAGTGGAGCCACCCTTGGACAGCAACACTGTCAACCTGTGGAGAGGGTGGTGTTAGAATGTACTAGCAGATTTAGTTGGACTTGACTAACGCCAGCTTTTTAAGCAGTCGCAGCAGCAGTTTTTTTTTTCTTTTTTAATAAAGGTTTTATATAAATGAATTAAAAC
>NW_017306401.1:1796144-1837190 GCF_000935625.1 Nanorana parkeri | reverse complement strand
TGGACTTTAAAGTAAGTTGAAAAATAACAGATTTACTGGCTGGATCACCAGGTGGAAATAAAAGTGAATAAAAGAAAAAAAGCCTAAAAAAAAGGGAAAATAACACGACCACCACACCCAGGAATTGTTAAGTTGCAATATATTAAAGTTTTGCTTTTGGGCTTAGATACACTTTCATATGATTTTTTTTTTGATAAACATTTTTTATCGAGTTTTATGTAATAATGCACAAAGTACAATAAATAAACCGTTCCAAAACAGCCTAAAGACTAAACTTTATTAATGACTGGTGACCCCAGATGCAGCAAAAGTACATACATTAAAGCAGACCTCATACGTACATACAGTAGAAAGAGGCAGTGTAGAATGATCAGGGCATCTTACTTTAAAAAGGTAGTTATACATTTTATTGGAGCTGTTGCCATTTCTGTTTAGAATAGAACTAGTCTAAGAAGTTGAAGTTGGACCAACAGTATGTATGGGAGAAGTGGTGTGTGGCGCCTAGGTCCATGGTGCCCAGATTGATACAAAAATGTTTCAAACTCTACAAAATTCTTGAAGATTGCAAACAATACTAAATGAAAGCAACTCCCTTGGCAAACTGTCGTTAAATATGGTCACCAGCCTTAATTTGTACAGTCCACGCACAATGCAACTTACATATTCTTATATATTGCAAATTTAGCTACAAACAATGTTTGTTTCATTCTAATTATTTTAATTGCAAAACTTCAGTTGCCCTTCAAATATTTCTTCTCTGAATCAGCAGCCAGCAGAGAACTTGTAAATATGCAAATATATTACATTGACATTAGAGAAAACCAGCAATGTTTCACATTGTCTAAATAAATTGTTCATAAAATATGCAAGGCAGAATAAGATTAAGAACATATCAACTGGTTGCATTGCAAAATATGTATAACAAACATGTGCCTAGACTTTGGACATTTTAATATACCGGTAGTTTAAAAGATTTTTTTTTTCCATTACAGATTCTGATAGATATTCCTAGAATGAGTCCTGAGACATTAATTCTTCAACCAGTAGTTACAGAGGTAAGTGTTTATCTGTGAATTAAAATACCTGTCAACGTATACAGTTCTGCTTCATATATTTTCAACGGACACCTTTTGTGGCCTTGAAAGGAAGTCTTATTCTCCCTTGAAGTAAATTAAGAATCATTGCTCTGCAGCACTGTATAAGTTATATTTACACCTGTGGTGCCCTTCCCAAAATGTGGGCTCTGTGCACTAAAAGTGAATGTTTGGAGGTTGTCTAGAAATCCCTGCAGACTTCTTTGGGGCTGACTACCTCAGTTCCACTGGTGCAGAACAGAGGAACCAGAAGAGTGTTGGCACTGGGTGAGCAATAGTGCTGCAACAACTAATCGATAATGAGAATCGTTGTGAACCATTCGCATTATCGATTAGTTGACTCTGATTACCTGATTCAGCGGACAAACGCTCAACCGACCCACCCCCCCTCATTGCCACCACCTCAGCTCTGCTTAGCCACAACCCCACGCCGCCAGGTCCTCAACGCTGTGCAGCCGCTTGTCACCCCCCCGCCGCCGAGTCCTCAACTCTGTGCAGCCTCTTCTCAATCCCCCCGTCACCACAGCATCCTCAACTCTGTGTAGCCACTTGTCAATCGCAGCCACGGTGCGCTCAACTCTGTGCAGCTGCTCTCAATCCTGCTGCAGTGGGTGTGTGCAACAAACAGTCTGCTATTGCAATTTCAATTAGCCAATAGCAGGCTGGCTGTTGCACCTGCCTGCTGTCAATCAGCAGAGGAGGACTTGAAGGAGAACCTCCTCTGCAGATTGACAGCAGGCAGTTGGCAGGTGCAATAGCCAGCCTGCTATTGGCTATTTCAAATTGCAATAGCCAATAAAAGGCTGGCTATTGCATACACCCACTGCCTGCTGTGTTGACATTCCCTGTCTGAAGCTATTCAAGCCATGTGTGCTTGAATAGCTCCATTGAAGTGGAAAGGTGACCCTAGGGTTCTCATAGACCCCTAATGTCACCTTTAGAGAGAACCTGTCACCTCCAATGTGCTATCACATAACCCCCCCTCCCCCCATGTGATAGCAATACCTTTAGCAAGAAAAAAAAGGCAAATCAAATAAAATTTAAAAACACCCCAAAAAAATGTAAAATCCCCCACCCCCTGTGAATGCGTGCATATGGACAGAAATAAAAATTACGGTTGCACTTTTAAATAAAAAGGTGGCATTCCATTTTTTTCTATCCGATTACTCAATTCATTGAAAAAATTATGGCCCAACTAATCGATCATGAAAATAATAGTTACTTGCAGCCCTAGTAGGCAGCATGAAGACCATGAGGGCAAAAGCTACTTGGGTATTATATGTACTTTAACTGGAACTGCAGAATGACTGCTCCTGGAGTCCTGCTGAGATGTCTGGATGGGAAAGAGTAAACATAACAGTATATTGAAACTGAAGTATTTTTTTACAAAGTGTCATAAGAAGATCTGTATGCTTTTTAAAGGGCTAGGCTTTGTTTTTTTTTAGTTAAGCAAATATGTAGCTGCTAGTATGCTAGAAAAAACAAACAAACATTGATTTGTATAACTTTTCTATGAGTGTTAACGTCCCTTTAAAATACAATAACGGTTTTATGCATTTTGTTTTGTTACATTATCAGTTAAAAAGTAAACTTTTCAAGCCCTAGTTGACCAACAAGCAAAAAAAAGTGCATAATTTTAATCTTCCTTGGGTGTTAATAGATGCATGAGGCAAGTAATTATCAGAATTTGCACTTCACACAAGAGAACTCTCATTCAAAATATTCATCACTGCAAAGGAATATAAATATTATCTTTACAGCTCATGATTGACAGATACATCAGCTTTTGTCAAGGTTGATCAAAACCCTAACCAATCTCTTTATTGAAATGTGCATGTATTTTATTATCGAGTGCTTCAATTCTTGGGAAACAGTGGGCTCCTCTTTTAGCTAATAATCTGGGTCTTGGGCTTTTTTGTGAATTGCATTTTTCACTTGTCATTTGTAGTTTGTGGCACAGACAAACTAAGGATGCAATTTTACTGAAAGGTTTTAAAATGCATCTAATCATATGTGTGACTGTGAAGCCAGATATAATAATGTGCTGTTTGTATATAATTATCTGCTGATATATAAGAATATTAACAATAGATAGTATATTCTAGCTAACATAAGAGTCTGCTATATGTAAGTAACACTTACCATGATATTACGTGATATATCCTGCATGTCCATATAAGCCAGTAGGCAGCAACAGAACAACCTATGGTTAATTTATTAGAATATTAAAATTGATGTGCAGAGGAAGTGAAAAATATAGTGGATGGAAGATGTAAATGTAGCTGCAGTTGGGAACTTCATCCGTATCATGAGTGTGTCTATTCTGTCACAGATATTCTAGTCTTCATATCGTTTTGTAGCTACCATTTGGTAGCAAATTTGCAAAGTGGAAAACGTTAGTTGATCACATAATACACACATTTATTAAAGTGACATTTAAGTATAATTTTTCCCCCTCCCCCAATGTTAGAGTAAGCACTTACCTTAAATTATGTCTCTTGATCCAATCTTCTCCTTCCAGTCGTTTTCAGATGTCCCTCCAGCGCTGCTGCGGGTCTCTGATCAAGCGCTGATTCCTCTGTGCTTGCTGGCACTTCCTGTCCCACGTTGTCTGCATGCGGGTGCACGCTGTCCATAGACTTACCTTGTGTGTCTCCTCATCTCCCGGCCGAAAATCTGAACTGCGCATGCGCCCGTCCCAAGATCCTTTGCGGCCGCCCAAGATTTTTCAGATTTTCAGACGGGAGTGTGTGGCAAAGACACAGGTAAGTTTTAACCTTTTGTAAAACTTATTTTTTTTTTAAGGTTTCGGCTTGCTAGCAGGAGATATAGGCAAAAAAAAGCTAAGGGTTTAATAACCCTTTAAACATGTTTAATAAATTCTGGTTTTATGTGATGCAATAAAGTTTACATGGTTTTTATAATTTTGGAAGAAAACGTCTGGTACCTTGAAAAGTCCCATTTGCCTCTTTGTAAATTTTTTAGCAATTATCTGTTGGTGCGGTACTGCGGTCATGAGGGGATTTTATACCCACTTTAATATATTTTCGTTGTAGCTACCATTTCTATAGATCTGTTTTTCTATCATTGGATTGAGAAGTATCTGTGGCTGAACTTGAATTTTAAATCGTATTTCCACTTTTGCAGTCAAAAATTGAGAAAACCTCCACTATATGTTTGTGTTCCTGTTCACACAGCATATCTAAAAATATATATATTAAATATTTGTTTACCTTTTGGATATCTATATTTAGCAGGCCTTTGCCATCTTCTCTCTCTATTGCAGTAACAGCAAACTGAGTGTCTCCTCTTTAGCATACAACGTTTTCAGTTTTTCTTTTAACCTTTTCTTAGGACAAACAGACTTTTAGGAAAGTAATATGGAAGAAGCAATTTTTTTTCTAAGTTATGCTATGTGAATGGGCACATATATCAAATAAGAAGTTGGTGTTATCCCAGTTTGGCTGCAAAAGTGGGAATACCCTTTCCATTCAAAGCACCACCCAACCTTTTAGCCCTTTAGAAAGACAGTCCTGTTAATCTAGTTTACAAGTGATAATGAAGATTGCCAGCACAGTACAGACAGGTTAAGTATTTGAAAAACTCTCCTACCCCCCACACAGTAAGAACTAAGCATTTTTCAGTCCTGGAGTTAGCAAGAAGAAGCAAAGCAGAAATGGACTTTAATGTTTAGTTGACAAGTATAATACTCTGTAAGCAAATCTCTGCTAATTGATTTACTTTTACACAAAAATGTTGTCATAGAAAGTGAACATGAATTAGATTAGATGGTTTTTGTGTAGTTAGTAATATTAATACCAGGGATGCACCAATACCGAGTCCTTTCCCGATACCAGAAGATTTCCTCTGGCTGGCAATGCCATCAGGGAACATGGAGCCTGCTTCCCAGGCAATCAGGAAACTGGGCGATGAGTAATGACCCGCCTCCTGGCTCCCTAATTGGCCGGGAAGCTGGCTCCAAGCTGATTGGCTGGGAAGCCGGCTTCCCGGCCGAACAACCTGTCCAGTGCCACCTCTGTGCCTGACGCCTCAGGGCCATTTCTACTGGAGAAGCGGCGCTGTCGCTGCACATTACTCACACGACTCCGTGTCAGAACGAGGACGGGTCCCAGAGCGGACGACCAGTGATGTCTGAGCCCGGAATTCTGTCTGCTCCTAGCTGGATAAAAGCGAAATGTGGAGGGCTAATCCCGCGGTGGCAGCTTTGTTTAATTGTCTGCAGACTGCCCTTGGCGTTGTTACAGGGGAACTCTAGCGCGTCTTCAGGCAGCTAATGTCCTGAGCCATTGGCATCATGTGATTTTTCACATTTTAACAGCCAGCTTGATGCTGATTGGGTGGGAAGCTGGCTTTCCAGTCAATCAGCATGGAGCCAGCTTCTCGGCCAATCAGGAAGCTGGGAGGCGGGTCATTACTCGCCGCCTGGTTTCCTGATTGGCCTGGGAAGCCGGTTTCCCAGCCAATCGCAATCAAGCCAGCCCAACAACATGGAGCCGGCTTCCTGGGCAATCGGGAAGCTTGGTGTCGAATAATGTCATGCCACCCGGCTTCCTGATTGCCCGGGAAACCGGCTCCATGTCAGCAGAAGCGCCGGTGTTGGTACTAGGTATCAGCGAGTGCCAAAAGCAAAATATCTGTACTCTTGCTCGATACCGAAAAACCGCTATCGGTGCATCCCTAATTAATACCCTTAAAGGGCTTCCTATAAGCAAAGATACAGTTAACAGTGGTCTGAATGAATCTGATAGACAGTAAAAACAGGATGGGAGTCACAAGCCTACTTATCTCCCACTAGGATATCCACTCTTCATTTTATACACAGTCTAGTAATTATTCTGCTGTCACTGGAATTTTTCACAGATTTCTTTTCAACATTTCTCTTACCAATTAAACTTTCTAAGATTCTTTTAATATGCCATTTTAAAGGATCAATCATATATAGTGCAGGGTGTCTGTTTTTGTTCTATTCAGTGTTCCATAAGCTGAAACCTTGTGACCATTCAAATGTAATTACCTTTACGTTGCATCATGTTCTACGATTCCTGTTGAATTCATGTACCATAGACTGGTTTAATGGGATAGCTCATTCTTATTAAATTTACCTAACCTTTTTCTAGACATGCCAATTTGTCTCTGCCTCTATCTGCCCTCTTCTTTTTTCTCATCAGTCAGTAGTGCGACACTTTTTATGTAACACAAGCTTTAGGAATTGAAATGGATTTTATCCTTCTGTTCTATGTTCAACTCCACTGCTTTGTCCAACTCAGCAGAGTTTGCTGACTATTGGGGTGACCTTTGTGTTGCCCTGAGTGTAAAAGAGGTATTTTATGTTGCAGCTCCTTTGTAACATGATATCTATCACTTTTTTTATCAAACACATGTGGAATGAATGCATTTGAAGCATCTCATTTCTCTTATGTTTTGTGTCCTCTGAACTCCAAACCTGTTACACCTCCATCTAGTCCTGCTTCCTTATTCTCTAGTCTGCTTTTGTCTCCTGTTCAAGCTTTTTATTGTTCGCTCAACGATGTGGATCATGTAGTTGGCAGGCTAGTATTACATAGTAGTGACTGGTGCTAAATTCCAGTTTCATTGGCACAAGTGGAAACAGTAATTTATCACATAATCTCTAATTATATTTACTTACTGGCTGGCATCTTTCATCTATTTTCTTAGTACAGAATGATGCTCAACTCTAATGTAATCAAATAATGATAAAATACATATGGAGTGGGATGATTTTGATTAAAGCATATATGAACACAATCACTAAAATTGAATACACCTTATTTCAAAGGTAACCTTAAGTATTTCAAATTTACACTTTTCATCAAAATAACACCCGATGATCCTGCCTTAAAAGAGAACTATGGGGTCAGGGCTTTTCCCCATAGTTCTCCTAAGGGTCACGAGAGAACACAAACTGGCGTCCTCCCGTGACGCCGCTGGGTGGATCCAGACAGTATTGTCTGGATCTGTCCCGGCTGCGGCGTCTCAGTATACCGCGAGCTGTAGCTCGCGGTATACTGAGCTTTGGGTCACAGGAGAATGCCAGTTTGTGTTCTCCCGTGACCCTTAGCCTATCTAGAGGCAGAGCCAGCTGTGCCCGCCCCTCCCCCGTCTGTTTCGCCAGTCAGCGCTGGAGGATCGGACAGGGGAGTAACAGTCACGGCTCTCTGCAGGGATAGATCGAGAAGTGAGCGAGCAACGGTATGTGTTCGCTCACTTCCCGATGTACTGAGCCGACCTGTGACAGTTTCATTGTCACAGGTCGACTCAGATTATGAGGCTCAGTGAAAACCACTCGCCTCATAATTCTCCTTTTAAAGGTCCTTGTTCAGTCACTGCCTGTTATGGAGTTCGAACACTCTGTCCCTGTCTCCCAATTGCTCTCCTGCGTTGTCATCCTGTCACGATGTATACGTGTGTAGAGGGATTATTTCAGTTAAATCAGTTAAAGCACATGTAAACCCAATCAGTAAAATCTAATACACATTAATGTAATGTCAAAAGTAGCTTTAATTTTTTTTTTTAAATCGACATCTTTCATTCAAATAACACCAGATGATCCTGCCATCAAGGTTCTTGTAGAGGCACTGCCTGTTATGCTCTCCTGTGTTGTCACCCTTTCACAGGGGCTTCAGATAGAGATTACAAGTGGCTGCTTCAACACCCATCATGTAGACATGGTGCACTGATTTACTAACTTGAAAAATGTGATGCAGCCATTGCTGGAGTGCATGTAAACCTGATGTGACTGTAAAGAATCTGCAGGAGTATGGCAGCATTGAGATGCAACAAAGGAAGAATAAAAGGTAAAAACTGTATTGTATATAAAAAAAATGGCATAAACAGTGCTTCAGCACGCTAAATGTCTTTCAGTTAAGGTTTTATTTCATTTTTACAGTTTATTAGTATTAGCCAATTCTCTCTTGAGAAAAGGGGACATTATTAATAATATACACAAGAGAAAAGACTTGACACTCCTCCTCCATTTGCTGTGCTTCGTTTTCTTTAATTGTGGATAATTAAATATGTTGATAACAAATACAAGGATTTACCTAAACTTGTGTTATATTTGCATTTATCCTAACACTTTCCACTAGTTTGAAGAAAAGCTGTACTAAGAGAAGCAAGAGGGCTGCCATTGCTGGCTGACGTCTGAAATGCTAATTGCCTGGCTGTTTCTGGCATCAGTACTTTAAATCACTGACCTGAAAAAAGCTTGCAGCAAAAGAAGTCAAAACACCTGATCTACATAAGTGTTCCAGGTCACTGACTGAATCTTGCAGCTATTGGATCAAAATGACAGACAGGTAACTAGCATGCTCAAGGGTTCAGGTTAGCAATGACAGCCTATGACGTTCTCACTGCAGGTTTCCTTTTATTTGAACCCACTAGTTGTCTTGTATCCTTTATTCTGCAAAAAGTACCAAAGTTCCACCCATATCCTGGTTTTAGTTTTTTTTTTCTTTATGGGAAAAACACATATTGGTGTTGTTCAGAGTGTTTTGAGCACAGAGTAAAAGGTCATTCCAAAATTTGCAAATGCATGCCATGTGCTCAAAGCAGAACTCCGGGCACACATTTTATTAACCCTTGTAGTGGGGCTACCTCCACACTGCAAGGGTTAACTGCTTATTTGATCCTCTTAGACCATTCCTTTCTGCCTCGCCCCCCCCATTGGCTGCTGCAGTCTAAGGTCCCTGAGTCATCCTGTTTTATACACAGTGTATAGGACCTGAGGACGCCGAGGGGCGTACTATTGCTTCAGTGTAGAAGAAAAAATGCAGGAAGGAGGGATGTGACAGCTGGCCGGCTCCGAGGATCAGGTGAGTATTACTTATTTTTTAATAGACAAATTCGAACAGTTAACCCTTGCAGTGTGGGGGTAGCCCCACTGCAAGGGTTAATAAAATTTGTGCCCAGAGTTCTGCTGTAAATTGAGCAATGTAAAAGTGCCATGTTTGCATGCATTATTTTTATTTAAAATGCTTGATCACTGCTAGAATATCTGCATTTATTAGTAATGCTGTTTTGTAATTTAAGCCTGCCTTGGGTTAAAAAAAAATCATCACAATTTGGCAAAATCACTTTACAATGCGTGTATGTAGCCAGTCATTTGTTGTTCACATTTTCCTGGATCAGTGTCGAACTGACCTGACATTTCAAACAGAAAGCTAATGCAAATCAGTCTGAGTGGTTTATTACAGTATCATTCACATAAGAAATGCCCATGCAAGTCACGGGACACTTTCAAAAATGTAATACAGAAAGAAAGTGTTATCTCCCTTGCACACACCATGGGAAACTAGACATAAAAAACATAAATATATTTCTATGAATAATGCATGGAAATATGCAGTTTATACTGAAATCATTGTGACTTAGCATATTTAGCTCAATAATACATTTGAAGGTGAGAAATCATTTTAGATGCCTATTATGATTCTTCAAGTGTAAAATACTAAGTTAAATGATACAGCTCGAGTATTGTGTGAGCTGTGGCTGAACTGCAGTGTCAGTTTATGTAGAACATTACAAGTGTCTGCACTGTTGGGGTTTATATGTATTTAGCTATTGCACTCTTTCCCCTATTCATTTCTGGTTCTCATGCTGAATAACAAATGTGTACTGACACAAAAGAAATGTTTTTCTGTTGGTATTATAGCAGAGAAACCCTGCTGCTTGGAAATAATATCGTCTTTTGTAATGTATTACTAATATCAGGCAGTGGATCTATCTTCACTGATGCTGCTATTGCCAAAAAATTACTTTTAGTAGTATTTTGGTCGTTTGTTGTTTTGAAAGTTCTCTTTTGTTTGGATTAACTTTGACACATAACATTTATGTATTGTGAACCAAAAAACGATTCCAACAAATTGTAACTTTTGCTTGTTTGTAGATGTAGATGGCCTTGGAGAAGTAGTATTTACTCTTACACGTAAAACAGCAAACATTGTGGTTAGAATTATATGTCCATTCTATCCAAAATATATATGTTTTTTTTTACAGCTATAGGTTACATTTGTGGGCCACATCCTCTACTAGCTCTTAGGCTGGGTTCACACCTGGGCGTAGCACAGGCGCCTTTTTTTGCTGCTCGTTTTTTTTGCACGTTTTTCCGCTCAGTGAAATGTGCGTTTCACTGGCGGTATGCTTTTTTCCCCTTTTATTATTTTCTCTATTTTTAACATTTTTTATTTTAACTTTCAAACTTCCCGCCGGTTCCGCGGCCGCTCGCAAGGGACGGAACCCGGAAGTCAGCAGCCGCCGGAGGACACAGCGGGGATTGGGGGCAAGGTAAGTCCTACGCTGTATTCCCTAGTGTGGCTCGGAGTTACCACTTTGTTACCCCCGAGCCACACTCGGGAATACCAATGGAAACGTGCGGGAAAACGCCCCAAAGAAGCTCCTGTACTTGTTTGGGCGTGGGGCGTTTTTCAGCGCTGAAATCTACCCAGGTGGGAACCATGCCCATAGGGAAGTATGGGATTTCACTGTTTGAGCGTTTTTCAGCGCTTCGATCAGCGCTGAAAAACGCCCAGGTGTGAATCCAGCCTTACATTCTCTTTAGGATTCCATAGGTGAGATCCCCAGGCTCTGGTTTCTTGCTTTATTCCTCAATACACTATATGTTTAACAATAGGTAATGGATAGAACTAGAGGTGCACCGAATTTAAAATTTCAAAACTGAAATGAAAAAAAATTCAGTCCGCAACGGAACATGTTTTTTTTATTTTAACCTTTTTAATTTTCTTTTTTTAATATTTTCTTTTTATTTATTTATTCTTTTCTATTAAATATTTTTATTTTTTACTTTACTTTTAGGGGCTCCAGGGAAATATTGGGGGTCTAAACAGACTCCTGATATTTCCCTTTTTCCTTATAAATGAACAGGAATCCTCGATACTTAGTGTTCATGTTCATTCATAACATGAGGACATAGTGTGTTTACTATACCACAATCATGAATGAACAGGAGGCGAGGTAGAACACTTCCCATTCATTCATAATTGAGGATATAGTCAACATACTCTGTCCTTTGTACTTCTCTCCTTCCTGACACACTGTCACAGGAGACAGAGCGAGCAGAGCTCAGCCTGCTGTGACAGCGCTGGCTGTCTTCGCCCACACCGCTCTCCCGATCTGTGACAGGAGGCTGAACGGTGGCGGGAGGAGAGATACCGGCCTTCTACAGCGCCCTCCTCCCAGAGCGCTCGGGCGCCTCTAACATTTTGTCTCCTCCCTGCTGGGACACAGAGCAGCACCCAGCGGGGAGGAGAGAAAGAATGGATGCACTGCTATATCGGCAAGAAAATTGCACTTTTGGCATTTTGTCAAAAGTGCCATTTTCGGTGATATATCGGTGCATCCCTAGATAGAACTACAAAGAAAAAATACCTTTTAAGTTCAGAAAAATACCTGTTGAACTGTTAGAAAATATTCACCTAACTACTTCATGTAGTGAGCTGAATGCTGAAATCCACTCTTCTCCCAATGACTTCCTGTAGTGCACTGACAACTCTGTGCACTGAAATCCCAAGCAATGTTGTCCTGCCTGCTGGACTACAGAATTATGCCTATTTTTCACACACTCTCTTTCCCTCTCCACATGCATACATTATTTTCTTCCCAGCATAACAGAGCTGCTGCTTGGCTAGTTCTGGTGTGTACCTATGTCAGTACAAACTGACCTCCCAGCAGCTTCCCTTGCAATTTTACAATCATGATGATGATGTTACAGAGAATAATACAAGTGCTTTTTTTGCTGCAGGAAAGAAAGGAAAAATAAATATGAAATCTAATGTGGGAGAGTGGTGGATTGGGGGCAAATGTGGGTAATGCCTGCATGCACACTTTAAGTTAAAAAAAAAAGATTCCAGATCTTTCTATTACACATACACATTTAAATGATATGTAAAATCAAACATGGCGGTTGATGGCAGATGCAAGTTGTGCAATAATAGACACTAGTATCGTTTAGACCCCATTCTGACTATTGCTCTGCAGTAACAATCATGTCACACTCTTTGGTAAGTTTCAGTGCCAACTATTCTGAACGGCACGGCAGTGCACCTTCTCAGCACACCTGGATTGCAGTGTTGCTGAAAATTTTGCCATTAGTGGTACATTATGTCGGCTATCCTGTCACAGTATACAAAAGCATGCATGTATCAGACTGCAGTAGATCAAGCTGGTGTGAATGTGCCCAAATACAGAAAAGTAGTAAAAGAATGGCAGTTGTATCTTCATCACAAGACAAAAAAATCTAGATATGATGGATATGTTTATTAAGATAAGGGTGACCGTAGCGTGAGGATTATCAATAATAATAATACAACCCCAATTCAAAAAAAGTTGGGACACTGTGCAACATTTACATAAAATCAGAATGCAATGATTTGCAAATTTCATAAACCCATATCTTATTTACATTAGATTACATTGATTGGGTATAAAAAGAGCATCTTAGAGAGTCGGAGTGTCTCAGAAGTAAAGGTTAGCAAAGGTTCACCAATCTGTGAAAAGCTGCATTTAAAAATTGTCGAACAATTTCAGAATAAAGTTCCTCAAGGTAAAATTGCAAAAACTGTAAATATATCATCATCTGCAGTACATAATATCATCCAAAGCTTCCGAGAATCTGGAGAAATCTCTGTGCGCAAGGGACAAGACCAAAATGCAATATTGGATGCCTGTGATCTACAGGCCCTCAGACGGCACTGCATTAAAGACAGGCATGATTCCGTGATGAACGTCACTGCATGGGCTGAGCAATACTTTGAAATATCACCTTATGTGAACACAGTTCATCATGCCATCCAAAAATGCAAGTTAAAGCTCTATCATGCAAAGAAGAAACCATGAACATGATCCAGAAACGCCACCGTCGTCTCTGGGCCAAAGCTCATTTAAAATGGTCTGTTGGAAAGTGGAAAACTGTTCCTGTGGTCAGACGAATCAAAATATGACAACCATGGGCACCGTGTCCTACAGACTAAAGAGGAGAGGGACCTTCTGGCTTGTTGTTAGTGCTCAGTTTAAAAGCCTGCATCTCTGATGGAATGGGGTTGCATTATTGCATATGGAATGGACAGCTTGCACATGTGTAAACGCACCATCAGTGCTGAAAGATATTTCCAGGTTTAGGAGCAGCATATGCCCCCATCCAGATGGCATGTTTTTCACGGAAGGCCTTGCATATTTCAGCAGGACAATGCTAAATCGCAGTTTGGAGTTTGTAATTAATATGCCTCTTTACTCCAGGGTTTGTTTATATTTGCTATGTGGCCACACCCATCGCAGTGTAATATAAAGTGGGGTAGGCATTCTATTAAGATTACTATATATAGGGCTGCAACTAATGATTTCATAATCTGTTAGTTGGTCGATTTTTTTTTTCCGATTATTCGGATTAAAAAAAAAAGAATAAATACCATCTTTAATTTAAAATAAAATACACAAATGTAATGCTACAAACATAAAGTTTACGTCAGAAAAAAATTGCATGCACACTTTTTTGCAATCGCACTGTACTGGAATGCACGGCATTGCGTTACCGTGTGTTCCAGTGCAGGTGATCACACTTTGGGTGGGAGGTGCGTTTGTGGTGCCATTGAAATAACTGACTTTTTTCCCACTATATACACTGAGTGGCCAGATTATTATGACCACCTGACGTTTGTAGGCAAATTAGCTATAATTTTGCGCTGAAGTTGCTAGAGGGCCAGACCATTATAAATAGGGAAGCAGGTTCTTTACCACGACAATTGGCAATTTGAAACACTGCTGCTATTGGGTGTTTCAAATTGCAATAGCAGGCTGGCTGTTGCACCCGCCCACTGCTTGCTGAGCCCTCCTCTAGTGTGGAAGAGAGAGCTAGTGGATCCAACCAACTATTCTCATTATTGATTATTATCGATTTAATTGAGCAGCCCTAACTACTGTATATAGAGATTCTCTTTTTACAAAATAGCTCTATTCCTTGCATATTGATCCTGTTATTACACAGTTTTGATGTGCAGTATGTGTTGGTTCTCAGTTGTTTTGGCTCAATTCTGCAATCACAAAGTCAAACCCCTGTAAAATTGAAGGTTGGTCCCAAGCATTCCAATGGCAAGGAACCTAGGAACCCATATAGTTGCCGCTACAGGAATGCGGTAGAGAACTCAACCACAAAGGTGTCACCACTGAGCTCCAGAGAGACATAATAAACTCTTTAGTCGGTCTATAATAAGAAACCCTTATTAGAAATTTCTGTGATATGTGTAAGAGGTTTTATGAGTAAGCTGGACTAAAGATTAAATCCATTATTTGCTAATTATTGGCCTGCACATGCACTAATTGGATATCTCTCTAAAGTGGGTCCCTGGTGCTTGAAATGGTGAAATAACTTTACAGGAACAATTAGATTTCTGTGGGTTACAACAACACTGTATGTTTTGCAGATTAGTATTTTTAAACATGCCAGAAGATGTAGTTTCCAATTCGATTAACTGCACTTTGAACAAAATGGCAACTTCAGAAACAGAATATAAGAAGTCATTATGGCTTCTGACCTACAGGTTGCACAACTCTTGCTCTGGACGGCTGCCATAATAAGTTGTAGCAATAATAAAACAAAGGGTTTCATTTTCTAAGGCTTCCAACCAGCGTGTTGCACAGCTTTGTTGTGGAAAGCTGCCATAATAAGTTGTAGCAATAATAAGAGACTTTCTATTTTTTGGGACACTGGCTTACAGAATTTTATAGGGTTTTTAAATGAAGCAAAATGGTTTATGGGTTTTTCCACTTTCAATGCTGATGGGCAGAAGCTTCTGCTCAGACACCCTGCTGTGTAAAGGGTAAACAAGAAGGAGAGAGGCTGCTACAATGCTCAATGTTGCTTGACTAGTTTTTGCCATGCTGAAAACAGCTGTGTATCTCTAAGCCCTATAGCAGCTTTGGAGCTGATGTTTTAATACTACAAACCGCTCACCATTGGATTGTTTGACTAAGGGGACCACTGTTTTTCTGCATTAGCCTGCAATTCAATAGGTTTTCCCTATTCTTGTTCTAAATGGAAAATACCTTTATCGAACTTTGATAATCATTAAAGTCTGTTGTACATGGTTTCGTTCTAATTATGTATTTATTTTATTTTGCAGATATTTGAAAGAATTTTGTTTATATGGGCAATTCGGCATCCAGCAAGTGGATATGTTCAAGGAATAAATGACTTAGTCACACCATTCTTTGTTGTATTCATTAGTGACTATGTGGGTAAGTTTCAGCACTGATGAAATAGGTTGTATAGTTGTTTCTTTTTTAGACAGTGTTGATTTTTTTTTTACTGTGAGACAGCAAGCTTGGATACAAAGGTCTAATCAAATGTGTTTGATGCTTTTTCATACCTCCCTTTTAACGACTTGCATCCAGGGCAATTTTTTACTTTTTTGCACACACATTTAAAATCTGAATTTGTGGCTAGAAAACAGCTTAAAAACTTCCAATTTATATAGTTTCTGCAAGCAGAGGCCCTGTAGGATAATTAGTATTTTTTAATATTGCATGATATTTGTGCAAATGTTTATCAAATTGATATTTTTAGGAAAAAAAAACACTAAACATTAATTTGTGGAAGCTATAAAACCTGGGTTGGGTCAGGAAATGAGATGCTGAACATATCAAGCCTTAAAAGTGCACACACCTGTGAAATGGCAGTAAACTAAGACACCCAAAATTTCCCATAGGCAACGTTTTAAAAGCTGTGTGTTGCAATTGTCGTCTTCGCACATAAGCACACCCAATGTGCATGTACATAGGGGTGGAGGGATTTTTTTTTTTTTACACTTTATTGCTATCGCATAGGAGGCAAGCATGCTCTGTGATAGCACATAAGAAGTGCAGGTCTTTTTATAGAGACATCAGGAGTCTATTAGACCCTTAATGTCACCTATGAACCCCTGATGAAACACATTGGAACTGGAAGTGAGGAAATCGTTGTCACTTCCGGGTTCAATAAGTTTTGGGGAGATCAGTCACTGGAATTGTGCTGACCTCCCCCCTGGACAAGCTGCATAAAGCTGCTATGCCAGTCCCGGGTCTGATCACTTGTATGTGAAAGTCAGCAGTCATTTAAAAAGAACAATATGATGATAATGGCTTCTGCAGCAGCACCGTTTGTATACAGTATGTATTGCGGTCCTGAAGTGGTAAAGGACAAGTATACTTATTTTTTTGTCTCTTTCTCCTCCCCCTGCAGTTTGGAACTATATTATTCTTAAAGGAGAACTATGGGGTTAAGGCTTTTCCCCATAGTTCTCCTTAGGGTAACGGGAAGACACAAACTAGCGTCCTCCCGTCACCCTAGGCTCAGTATACCGCGAGCTGCAGCTCGCGGTATACTGAGACGCCGCAGTATACCGCGAGCTGCTGCTTGCGGTATACTGGGATGCCGCAGCTGAAGCAGATCCTGACAATTGTGCCGAGATCCGCCCAGCTGCGTGACTCACAGCTGGCTCTGCCTATCTAGAGCTGTACCCGCCCCCTTCTCCGTCAGCGCTGGTGGATCTTCGATTATAATCGATTATGTCGATTAGTTGTTGCAGCCCTAATCGGAGCGGGGAGGGGGGAATCCAGCCGTGAAAGGATCGAGAGGTGAGCGAACACCGGTATGTGTCCGCTCACCTCTCGATCTACTGAGCCGACCTGTGACAGTCTCATTGTCACAAGTCGGCTAGAACTATGAGGTGAGTGGAAAGCACTCACCTCATAGTTCTCCTTTAACTTGTACAGCCCTTAAAGCATATGTCTGTCGTATATAAAAAAAAACAAATGTCTGGAGTACATGCACATTTCATAATGTTTAATCCCTATAAACATGCTGCAAGTTCAGGAAATAACTGTTGATATGCCAGAAATAGAGTATGCTCCTATCTTCCTCATTGACTTGGCAACACAGGTCTGAATCCCTGAGCCCTTCTACTTCATTTCTGATGGATTACAAGGGATACAGATCTCTCCTCATCCCCCCCCCTCCCCTCCTCCTATCTCCATAACCCCTCTTTGTGCACTATCCGTATAAGAAGTTACCAGCTCACAAGATTTGTGGCAAAATCAAGAGGTATTTTTGCACTTCTTGAACAGATATAAAAACTGTTTATATTTTCAATGGTTTATTTAGCAGACCAAAAGGAAACAAGAGTTTGTTGTTGAATTATTATTGTTTGCCAAGAGAAAGCTAGTTACTAAGCTCCCCAAAAAAAGCACAAAAAAATGTGTGTTCCACACCAAGTGACACTACGCTCAGGTGTCAACAGGCACCACTGAATATAATTGGGAATCCTACTGTGCAGCATTGAAGAACTCTGTGTAAAGCATCAGTTCACACTTCGAATTCATCAGATGTGAATGGGACCTTAGAGTTTACATACACTTCAAAGCTGAACAACAGAGAAAAAAAGATTTACCCCTGTAGTGGGTACCCTCTCCAGGGTTAACTGCTCATTTTGCCTGGAATAGGATAAATAGGGAGACATGTTTGCTCCACGCTTTTTCCTTGCGTCTTCAGCAGTCAGTGCTCTCCTCTACTGACCAATGCTCTGAAATGTGGGAGGGCCATTGGCATCCCCCAGCAGTCCTTCATTGTATGGGACGGTGCCAGAGAACTCTGACCAGGGGACCGGTTGCACAATTAGGAGGAAACCCACAGGAGTGATGAATAATATAATTGTCATCTAATTCATCATCCCCTAGGCAAAATGAACAGTTAACCCCTCCCCACTGCAATGGGGTGATGTAAATCTATTTTTTTCCCCTTGAAGCTCAGCTTTAATAGACATAACTGTGCAACCATCCCACCACTGCGTAGCCTCTAGTTACATTCAAATGCATACTGAATTGGCACCTGCGCACTGCAATAATCATCCAACCAACTAGTGGTTGGAGGGAGGGGAGATTGAAAAGGAAAACTGCACTTAAAATGCTTAATGGGAATACTCCACTGTTGTTTTGAATTAATATAATATCAATGCTACTTAATTAATGTTGTAATTTATGCTTTTTAAAAATTACCTTTTTCTTCCAGTCTGCAGCCAGCTGTGTATTATAAGCAGTGCTAGCTGTCCTTAGGTTCACATATTACAATCTGACTGTACAATCTTTCTACAATCAACTTTAGATTTGCCAAAACTATGCAATCAGAATGGCCTTAGCCATAAACAGTTGTTGGTAGCTCTAAAGGAGATTTGCAAAATCAGATTGTAACATGTGGTGAACTTCAGGTTTACTGAAGTGATAGTTTCATATTTAGTTCATATTTAAGGGTGTTACACCTCTAAAGGGATGCCATGGAAATGCAGTGTTTCTTATTATAAGTCCATGTAGTTATATTAGGCATGCCCTCCCACTTAGGACTCACCTTTAACAAGGCCTGTCTCTGTTTCTACCAAACATCAATATTGTGTATGGACATGTCTCCCTCTTTTGGGCTTTGTATTCTGACATCAGCGGATGTGCCACTGTCGGAATACTCGAACAGCGGCAACCAGCTGATTGGCTGGCATTACTGTTCGCCCTAAGATTTTCTGATCGAAGGATGTCTGGTGGAAGGGTGCTGACAGGCACCCACTGTGCGAATTTTGGCCGGTTTATCAAAAACCAACTGAAATGTGCACAGTGTATGGCTAGCTTTAGCAAAGACTGTTTTTTTTTTTTTTTAACTTTAAGGCATTTTGGTAAAACCACCCTGGTATCTTTTCACAGGAGCATGTGTCTGGAAAAAGGATATAGTGCCCCTGAATTGCAGTATTTTGCTTTGACAGAACTACCTTTAAAGTAATTATGCCTAAATAACTGGTGTTTTTCACACTTGTATCACAAGGCATGCTTTGGTTATCCCTTTATTGCTTCTCTATCTTTATACATCTATCTTTTCAAAGGGAAAATGCTGAAGCAGATTTCACGAAAGTGCTACTGTATACATTCTCTCAAGGCTTTTTTCCTGATTCACCTTTCTCTGACTTGTGGTGATTACGCTCTGTGTCCTAATGTCACATTTCGCGGTAATCGAAAAGGGCAACCTGCCCTTGAGTTTGGATTTGCATGGAAACACCTTTTTTTCTTTGTTTCCAATTCTTTTTTCATTGGAGGTCTATTCATTGCTTAGCAACTAATGAGAACTACTGCTGCTTACTCCCTAATCATCTCTTAAGTAGGGTAGAGGCCTACTCCTGAGAGTGCTTGCAGTTTTTGCCTTTTACTCCCTCATTTGACAGGTAATGAAAATGCTCTTAATGATCCCAGAGCAGTTGGATCTCTGTTGGAAGACTTTAGAGTTGTTAATTGAAATAAGAAGTTCAGCTGAGATGTGATTAGAGAATTGATATTCCATGTTAAATAGACCATTTAATTAATGTAGTAAATAAGTTTGTCCTAACTACTTTGCCAGGAACTTGCATTGTAGGACCCGAGTGGCTGTTAATGTAGTAGCATCTGTGTCAGGATCATAGGTGAACACAAATACTTATTTATCTTCTCGGCAAATACAAGAGGGGCTTGTTTACACTGGTATGTATTTCTCAGTGTCGTTCTCTCTTTTGGCTCATCTCACCTCAACATATTGCAGTGCTGATTTCCTTTAATGATTCTACTTGTAGATCTATGACAAAACAAAGCTTTTGTATTGGTTTAAACATGTAAATATGCCTCCACATTCTTTTTTGTTCTAACTGTGTGAGAATAATAAATTATAGCTTAGTAACATTTAACTGGTTCAGTTTATCTTATTAAGCACCTTTTCCTTAAATACGAAAAAAAACACTTTGAATATTGATTTGTCTTATATGTTAATTGAACATGTAAACATATTGAGGGGAATTGATGGTGCAGACAAAATCTGGAGCAGCTTTGCATAATAACCAATCTGCTTCTCTCTTGAGTTTGTTCAGTTAAACTTTAAACATGAAAGATAGAAGCTGATTTGTTGCCATGGGCAAGTGCTCCAGATTTTGTCTGTTCCAGTTTTAATAAATTCCCCTTATTGTGTTTTCAAAAAATGTTTCTACTTTTCTGCCTTGCCCATAGAAAAAATATCTTTGTTTGCAAATATGTTTGCTTATTGCTTTGTTTCGGCATATTTATCCTTGGAACACTTTATACTTTAAAATAACCAGTCACAATTTGACCTATGCAAGAATCATTTAATTTTAAGCGTAAATTGTTTATGTGGCCCTAGCCACTTTGTGTGATTTATATATTTCTCTCATTTAGCTTTTGTCTTCATATGAGTTTCAGGATAGGTATTTACCAATTTACTGCAGGCATCAATGTATTGCTGCAGATACCTGTAGAAGCCCCCAAAAGCATGTAGTTAGGACCTGGCGGGATGTCATTCTGGCAAGCTAAGCTTCTGCATTTTCTGCATTTTCTGACTTGCGCTTCCTTCTTGCATTCCAATTGCCTAGTAAGGTAGGCCATTTTTGTGATGGGCTAATAGGAATGTTTGGGGGTTTATTTGTCAGAATTACACAATATCCATGTGCAACTAGAGGCCTTTGGAGGCTTCTGCAGGCTCTACATGTCATTACTGTTTACCTTCAGCAATTTTTTGATAACTCACAGAATTTTTGAAATGCCTGAATGAAATAATGCTAATAACACATGCCAGCTGTCCGTTCCTAAGCAACTGTAACTATTTCAAAACCAGTGCCTTGTAGTTGTTTATTTTGCTCTCAACTACTGGGCTTTGTTATGTGATACTGTTATGCTCACTCACTAGACAGTGTGTGTTGTCAACATAAGGTCAGGATGTTGGGGACTTGGGGAATGTCAGACTTCAGATCATTACTAACTCCCAGGGCTTAGGGTCATCATCAGACAGAGTAAGCTAAAAAAACATATTTCATGGCTAAGCTCACAGATTTGTGATGATATCAGACTGAAAATGATGGGCCTTACACAAGCATAGTAATGACTGGTTCTCTTTAAAATTGATCTAAAATGAAAACTTGAAAGATAGCAGTCTGACATGTATACAGGATACTGAAAATATGGCCACAGATAGTCAGACTCAAGAGCACCCACTTCCAAGAGAGAGTTACATTTTTGGGGTTTGGATTGACATTTTGTAATGGCAGCAGCAGTGAAGACATGTTCTGTTTGTTTTTTGTTTTTTTACCATTGCAAGCACTTTTTTTTTACAAGGGGTATGTGCTATACCCTGTGGCTCAATTATTCCTTCAGCTAGCTGCAAAGATTTTGGTTTGGTTTGCTGTAATTGGACACTGAAACAGAAGGGCCAATAACAGACTCCAAATGTCCTCTATATGAGTTAGGAAGCAGTGATTACAAAGGCGTGTCAACCTACAGAGGCCAACTATAACACTTTCATGTCCAGTTACTACTACTTGGTACATATTAAGTTGGAAACCCGGGTAAATATTGTTTTAACCCTTGCTGTCCTCGCACTCTAAAGTTTTAGTGCTAATTTTTGTCTAGGTTCAAATATAAAGATATACTCACCTGATCCTTTGAGCCGGCTTGCTCTTAGCCTAGTCCATTCTGCCTGTCTCTTCCTCTGCTGCAGCGATGGTATGTCCCTTGGCCTCACTTCTTATATACAGTGTATAGGAGGCGGACTGGTCTAAGAGCAAGCCGGCTTAGAGGATTGGGTGAGTATATCTTTGTTATTTTTGAACCTAGACAAGAACGAGCACTTAACCCTTGCAGTGCAGTGGTAGCACCTCTGCAAGGGTTAAAACAATTTTTACCCGGAGTTCTGCTTTAAATAAAAAAAAATGCAATGCAGTAGAGCCTAATAGGCTTACAGTTTGCACCGTTTAGATATCTGGCATAGTGCATTGTAGTAAACTTGTATAAAGATCAATTTTAGGTAGTTTTTATAGTTATGCTAGCAAGATTCTTAAATATATTTAATATTCACTTAGTAAATGCATAGCTCAACTAACTATTTTGTGTTTTCATGGAGTTTTAGGTTCATATAGGTAGGTGATGTAAAATGTAACATTCCTGTAAATAACCTTAAAGTGTATTTCCACTTTTGCAGTCAAGTTTGAGAAAACTCCTTTCTTATGTATTCCTGTTCACACGGCATACTGAAAATCAGCTTTAACAAAAAAAATGTTTGACCTTTTTAGATGTCTTGTTAAAGCAGGTACGATGGCTGATTCTGGGTTTTTCTTAGCCCTTTCACAGTGGTCTGTCCTAAAGGAAAGACTTGGGACTGAAATTTGAAGATTATGTTTCGCTGATGAGCTTTATCAACATACAATGGGCTAGCCAGTAGTGATGGGCTCGGTTGTGTTCGCAGCTCCACGTGCTGACCCCGCCAGGAAGCTGACAGCGACAATCACAGGTACTGAGACATTATGCTGGTCTGTAGCTGCAGAGATCGCGAAATGTCTCCGTGCCTGTGATTGTCGCTGCAGCACTGTCAGGTGTCGTGCAGGCTGGGCACGTGGAGCTGCGAACACGCCCAAGCCCATCACTACTAGCCAGCTCAGCCCCTCCTAACATTTCAGAGACATTGAAACAAGAAGAAATTTGACCCCTTAAAATCCTAACCCAAGTACAAGCAATTTAAACTGCAAGAAGCATTTTTACATTTTTTCTTTTAGCTTATGCTATGTGAATGGAAACTTGTAACATATAAAATAGGTGTTATCCCAATTTGGCTGCGAAAGTGGAAATACACTTTAAGGGTGTCGTGCATATTTTGCCGCGTGCTTCTGGGGACACATAGGGAATGTCCTTTCTAATTTTTTTTCTTTTTAAAATAATTGTAAAGGTTGATGGAAAAACACAATTTTTAGCGTATCTTCAGTGATCGCATATTTTGAATTATTATTGCAGTATTTACATTAAAGTATTTTTTTGTGACCTTTGTTTTACCAAGCTCACTGTTCCATGTGCTTTTATTATATCACATAAGAGATCTGTGTATTCACTACTGCTGGTTAAGAACAATTACCCTCTCTCTCTCACAGAGAATTTCTTACACATGCACTTTCAGGGCAAAATGGCAGTCTTTTTCTAGCCCACCCTGACTCACTTATATTAACCTTTGTTGCACTCTCATTCTGCTTGGTTGCTCTGTTCGAAATTTCCGGTGCTTCTAGGTATGGGGTAGCATATGATTCCTGCCAGGATGCAGTGCTTGGGCCTGAGCAAACAATCAACAGGCCCAAACACTGTCACCACACAGGTAAGGTCAAGGTTTTAACACCATGTGATCTGAAGCTTACATAGGTGTTGACTCCTGGAACAATGGAGCAGCTGGGGAATGTAGGAAAGGTGGATATAAGTGGGTTGTTTGAAAAATAATTGAAGTGAGTTGTTTGAAATAATGTTTATTATAATTCCCCTTCTCTTATTTTTATTAATTTATGTATTTTATTGCTAAAATACTTTTGGTGGTTGGATGGCTCAAGGACAATATCCTTTGAAAGCAACTTCGGTTGTAAAGCTGGAAATATAGGGTTTTTCAGAATACAGGTAATTATCTGTATGTTCATCATGCACAAATGATTTGTGCACACCATCTCTGCTTTGGAACTTAAGAAAAAACATAACTGACATGCTTGAAAATGTTGGATGGTCGCAGCTGTTTTAAAGATTTGATATTGATATGGAAAGCAATGACAAGTGAACAACATAATTAAAGATCATGAGTCAGCAGAAGGGTAAAAAGACTACCTGATAGAAACTTCCGCCATGCTCATTTTGTATTTTATTTTCATGTGAATGGTCAATCCCAAGTGATAAATCGGTGTTTTTTTGTGATGTGTACTTCTTTTGGAACCAGCTCTCAGAATCTCAATATTTATAGTTGAGACAATCTTTTGGATAGCGGAACAGCGAGTAGGGAGAGCGGGGAATGCCATTTATAAGGTCTCTTATTTGCATTTTGCAGCCAGGTTTGGGGATTCAGGAAGAAGTAAGATTTTTGTAGCATCCAATAAGTATATTCATACACCTTGGCTGTCGGTTTGTGTGCTCTGCCATTAGCCTGATTAGTTAGACTTTATGACGGGTTCACATTTATTGTTAGCTTGGTAAATGTTCCAGGCTCCTTCTCTGTCTGGTGTTAGGTATTTTTTAGATTATGATGTTGTTTGTTTAAACTCGGACATATGGTATCCTGTCTAATGTATTTGCTTTGAAGCTGGGCATGATTCTTAGCTTATGAAATGAATCATTTTCAGCATTCACTTAATTATTGTTTCACTCTGACACATGATCTTATGAATGCCCAGAATTCTAAGTAGCAAATTAAATGGCTTCAGTAAGTGCATTCTATATTCCTATTAACTTTTACATTAAGCTGTAAGTAACATTCTTGTTTTTGATGAAACTGTCAGATTATTACCCTACTGTAGCTCTTCCATATTTTTAGTTGGTTAATCTAATTCACAAGCAGATTGATTCACAACAATCACTTCCAGGAAAAGTTTGTCAGGCTACAGGAAATATCTGGACTTAACCATATATGACTCTTGATCTGATCTTTACCTAAGTCAAAATAATATATAGGCATGTAACAGAGAAGTGATTGAAAAAGTAGTCAGACTCTTGCAATTTTTTAATTAGACATCCTTTATTAGGACTACCTTTAACGAAATTCTTTCTGTAGCAGCTAATCAGACTTTTGCAAAAAAAGATAAATTGGATATATTGGCCCATTTTTGTTCACCTATATTTTTTAGGATGATTTGTATGCAAACCTATTTCAGATCATCCGATAGAATTTCAGTGAGATGTTCTGTTATTTTGCTATCATGAAGCACTGAACTACTCCTTTTTAAGACACAGAGTACATTTGCACCTTTGTTTTTGATTGATGTGATCTTGTATAATCCAGCTTCTATTAAGATTTGCCTTTCAGCAAACATCCAGGTATCAGGATTACATTTGTCTGATACACATCGTCATTGCCTGGTGTCTGGGCCTGGAGGCAGCAAAGAAGCCATAAATGTAAATTGTGTTCTCTCCAGTATACTTCAAAATTGGGACAGGTTTTGGCGCAGTCCTTTTGTTTTTACCAAGCTAATGCTGTTTTAATTTACTAAAAAGCTCAAAATGTCTTCTGTCCGAAAAAAGATTTAGTTTAAGTAGTGCTGTACTTTAGGGTGGTTTCTATCAAACAGGAGACTCAATTTTTTCAAGTTTCCTAAAGTTAGATTTTATAAATTGCAAAAATAGCTTCATAAAACAAAATATTCTGCCCCAAAAAAATGACAGGGTGGTTGGATGTATAGGGCCCAACTTAACCGCCTTCAGGTATTGCTCTGTTGCCACATTCACCTACATGGGAAAAGTGTGCTACCTTCATTGCCTGCTCAGCAGTGATCTAATTACATTAACCCCAACAAGACTCAACCAGTGGTATGCTAAATTAAAAAAAATTAAAAAACAGAAAACCACATTTACTGATTAATACCATTTAATGTATTCCTGCATACAACTATCAGAGTAAATTTTTTGTAGATACATGTTCTTTACATAAACATTTTGGTGGCTGTATTATAATAGTTTTTACAACAGCCCTGAAGATAAATCTGTGCTGAGTGAAATGTAGGATACCAATGCTAACCTCCTTCTGAAAATACTAGTTATCTGGTTGTCTTTTGTTCTATTACCTTGAGTAACTTATTTAAAACTGCTGTTTAGCAAGCAAATTCAAAACCCCGATCTCAATACTAGTTCTGTGTCATTGGCTGGGAATGTGTGGCAGCCATTGGAACAACATGACAGGAAAGCAACTAGCACAGGGGTAGGCAATCCCGGCACTCCAGCTATGGTGAAACTACAAATCCCGTCATGTTGGTGCCTCATGGGACTTGTAGTTCCACAACAGCGAGTGTGCCAAGTTTGCTTACCCCTAAAATAACATTTTCAGGAGAAGTTAGCAGTGCACCCAACATATTTCTTTAAGTATATATTTTCGTGTGTGAGGAAAAAGTAAGGAAAATAGTTAGGGAGCTAAGTGTTGGGAGCTATATTATTTCTATATCTCTAAACACACATTGTTATCATAATGGGCACGTAAATGTGTAAACTACACACTGCCATCTTAAAAAAGTAATTTTATTCCTTATTGTTTTGAATTTGTTCCGTTAAATGTATTTGGGTTAATATAATTTCAGGGGGATTGTGTGTTAGTGCTTTAGGCAATTGTATTCTAGCATTTCAGGAGTGAAAATGAAGTAAAACATAAATAAAACATTTATTTTAAACCGTACTGTTACTATAAATGTTACTTGTTATAACAAATAATATATCAAGACAAAGGTATTAGGCTTTTGTTTAATGTTAATAAGAATTCCAGGATATGTTTTAGCATGCAGTGAAGAAAGATTGAAGTGATCCAAGAGTCATAATTAGTGTAACATTGGCAAGAGAAGCAAGAGCTGAGGGTCTTCAGGGACCTAGAGGAGCAATAATGCATACAATTTACTATTAGATGGATCTCAGCGATGCAGTTCTTTTTTTAACATGTTCCAATTATCATAGTGTAAATTAAAGTTTGAATGACAGGAAAGGAAAGGAAAAACTATCCGTTATCATGTTGATAAATTAGAGCCCTATAAAGCAATTTTAGTTGTTTTCATTGTTTGCATTTAATTTGAACTTGATTGCTTTTTGTGTTTTCCATGTATTTAGAGCAAAGTACTATTTCAAATATGTGTTTTGTATTACTTTCGTAAATTAAGTGAATATAAGATATTTCTGTAAGAAGTATAACATAGATTAGTTACATCTTATTGGATTTTCTTAACAGTAAGCAGTCTTATTAATTTACTTTTGAGGTAATTGCCTGGTGTGTTGCTTTATGGGAAGTGCTTTTTAAATAGTTTTAATGTAGCACCTAAATTGTCACCACTAATTGAGACTGCAGTGTCTTTTTAGTATCAAATCAGGCAGTGGCTGTATTAATGAGTACCAGTTATGTAAAAGTGAGTTAAAGGAAAAAAAAAAAAGAAGAAGCCAACCTATAGACTAAGATTCACAATACTTATCTGTCCCGCCACCCGTGCTTCCGATTTTCACCCTCTTGCAGAGCTACTCTGGCTGACAAATCTTTACATCCAACACTTCTGAGTGTATTGGATGCCTGCATCACTTACTGCATGGCATCATTCCACCCACTGGCCTCTACGTCTACAGTCACGGCCTCTACATCTACAGAGCTGTAGTGGCTGGCAGGAGTGAGATGTTGGAGATTCTGCTGCCGGTGTAGTTTTGCAAGGTGTGGGTGGCAGTACAGATAAGTATTAACTCTTCTTTTCCAGTTCTCACCTTTTTTTGGCAACAGTTCTTAAAGTATGTAATATAGTACTTTGTGATGTTTTATGTCTTAAACATTGCATGGATTAATATGTGTTCAATGTTTACTGTTATGGACATTTCAGCGTGCTGTATGCTGATGAAGACTATTGTTTGCAGAAATTGATTCCTGTCCTTGTTGTGATAGTTGCCAAGTGTTCATTTTTCTGCTCTACAGTCCCAGTTTTCCCTACTTAGTCCTGCCTACCCTGTATCCCAAAGAATGTCCAGCAGCTTAACGTGTATTACTACTTTTGCTGCCAGCTTGGGATAGCACCTATTTTACATCTATTACATGTTCCCATTCACATTGCGTAAGCTAAAATAAAATAAATAAATAAAAAATGCTTCTCGCAGTTGAAATTACTTTTACTTCACGGATGCTTGGCTTCTTAAGGGTTAACATTTCAAATTGGCTTTTCCTTCTTTGTAGTTAAAAGAGAACTATAGCCAAGCACTTTTTTGACTTTTGTTCTCTTTTGGGTCACATGAGTACATTTACTAATGTACTTCTGTGACGCAAAGTCAGCTTACAACAGGCTACTGCCCGCTATATGCTGACAGCATAGAACCTCACTAGAGCCAGAGCAAGCTGTGTTTATCCCTCCAATGAGCGCTGGAGTAACAGAGAGGAGAGGGGAAATCCCTGCGGGGAGCAGTGGCTAGGTGTGAACTGAGTAATCAGGTTTGTGATCACTCAGTTCTCGAGTTATAGAGCTGGCATGTGACACCTGCTGTGACACATGCCGGCTCAAGCTATTGGGAAAAGTACCTTATACTCTGCCAATACTTTTAATGAGAGAAACACAATCCTCAAATTCCAGTTCTCTGTCTTGCTTCAAAGACAGATCACTGTGAAGGTACTCAGAAAAGCCTGTATTCAGTTGTGTTGCCTGCTGCAACAAAACATCTAAAAGGTAAGAAGTATTTTTTGTGTAATTATTTTTCCTTATGCTGTGTGAGTGGGAACACATAGCAAACATAGAAAGTTTTCATGCAAAAGTGAGACCACACTTTAAAATAAAATGTGGGCTGGGAATCGAGCATGTATGTACTTTTACAAAACCAGTAAACCATTAACCATTAAATCACTTTAAATAGTAAATACCACACAACATTGTCCTTGTTCCCAGCTCAAAGATTAACTCAGCGCTATATGCCTTGCTCCATAGCTGTGTTTTGAGGCTTTCTTCCCATGGCCTGCAGCTGTTCTGTTACCACTCTCTCTTTGTAGCACCACTTTCTCTGTAGCTTTATACTCTGCACATCACTGTCTTTTACCTGCTTTCTTTCTTGCTGTCAGTTCCCCATCTCATCCCCAACACTGCTTTCTCTTTGTCATTGTCCAGTCTCTTACCTCTGTGTCCTTGAATACTGTTTCTCCTCGGCAACACAGTGGCCATCTAGAACAACCTCCTATATAAATGTTGTATTTCCAATAATGATTTTAATACAGTGGGTTGCAGAAACATCGGGCAGGTTAATTTTGAATCTGAACTCCAGGCTTAATACCTAAAATACATATATATGATTTTATTTAATTGTCAAACTGTAAAAAAACATGATCCTCCACTTCAGTAGTGGTAAAGTGTGGTCTTTGACAGTCCCCAGCCAGCTAATTTGGAAACGAAGGAGCAGGGTATGGCATAGAAATAATCATCATGCTGTCTGTATGCGATACTGAAGCACTGTGCATTGCAGCAGAGCTTGATTTACTAGTGTTGGCCTACCCTCTCCTGGTTTGTGCCCTTTTGTGCAGGGTATTATATGAATCTATTCTAACACTACATTTAGGGTACTGGGAGTATATCTGAACTTAAAGTGAACAGTGAAATTAAAGGTACATCTAAAATTGTTAATTGTGCTTAGGCAGTACCCAAAATAATTTAACTTTCTCTCCTTAAATCCTCCTGAACAATAGCAGTGCATTTCCTGGTATGTGATGATGCCTACGTACCTCCGTGCCTGAAGCCTAATAGCTATATATCTTCTGTATGAAATCTAAGGTGCTGTTACCTCTGACTGCTAGTCTCAGGAGGCTTAGAGTGAGATTTGAGTAATAACACTACATTGCTGCACACTGTAATTCTTGCTTGAGGCTCTGATATGAGCAAATCAAAGCCCTGCCTGTACCAAAACCACTTCCACTAAGAGACACAGTGCAGAAGAAGGCATGATAAGGTGGTAATCAGAAAAAAAAATCAGCTGCCGAAAGACCTCAGGCAACACTTTTCTTTTTCGGTCACAGCTTCCCGAGTTCAGTTATTTAATGTTCTTTGAATACAAACCTGAACTTCAGCCTTACCTTCATGCTTGCACTGTCGTGCAGGCTCAGCTCCTGTACTGAAATTGCATTCTCTGATTTCACTGAATACTTTGAGCTTCTCACAGTGTGCATTAGTAGCTGCAGAAAATTAGAGCAAGCCCACTTAATTTCCCGGCTAGAGAATGTCCAGCATCACATACGCCCTTCCTCCCCAGCCTGAGTGTCTTTGGCTCACCCCTTTCATTCATGGGATTTTAGGTATTTTCAATA
The DNA here is from genome assembly GCF_000935625.1 of Nanorana parkeri. Lineage (NCBI taxonomy): Eukaryota > Metazoa > Chordata > Amphibia > Anura > Dicroglossidae > Nanorana > Nanorana parkeri. Next base: position 1,807,211 of record NW_017306401.1, on the reverse strand, counting down.
ATTGGCTCAGCTTCACATGTGGGCTTTACCTAGGCCCTGCCTAGGAATGCCTACTCCTCACATTTACTAATGTACTTCTGTGACGCAAAGTCAGCTTACAACAGGCTACTGCCCGCTATATGCTGACAGCATAGAACCTCACTAGAGCCAGAGCAAGCTGTCTTTGTCCCTCCAATGAGCGCTGGAGTAAGAGAGGAGAGGAGAAATCCCTGCGGGGAGCAGTGGCTAGGTGTGAACTGAGTAATCAGGTTCATGATCACTCAGTTCTCGAGTTATAGAGCTGAATACAGCTCTATACACGCCTCCCAAGAGTCAGCTAACTGCTTGTGTTAAGACTGAGGTCTCTTTAACGGAGTATTGAGGCAGTGCACTTTGATGTTTTCAGGCAACTATGTACAGAACCCTGCTGGCTGCTCCCATCGGCCATGATCTGCCTGCATTATACAGTGAAGCACAGAAACCAAGCAATTACATTACTGGATCTGAAAAAGCCATCTAATAAAACAGGTTTTATTTTAAAATTTAATAAGCATTCCCCCCCCCCAAAAAAAAACAAAAAACAGAGTGGGGGACTGAAGATTGTTTCCTACACTGCTAGAGAAGGGTACACTTGTGCCCTAATGTGCAAGTATGCTGTGCAAAAAGCCATAATTTACACAGTGGTTTACTTCTGATTTAATGGGCATGTTTTTTTTTTTATATCTGCCTGACATTCAGCTTTTCTAGTTCTTTACTTATTAGTAGCAATAACAAGATGGAGAATAAAAAGTAAAGGGCAATTGTATGATCTACAGATCTCCATTTACATAACGGAGCTAGCTTTTTCCCACAAGTATAAATCATTAACTAAGAGAATACTACTACAAGCCAATGAGCAATTAACATAATCTGCATTTCAAACTATAAATCAAACTGAGTAACAGCCCCTTACATTGGCTGAGAAACAGGCAACCCGCTATGGTCCAAAAAATGTGGATTGCTTGACCTTCAAAATACTGGATATCATGAGGATACATATGGAAATTATGAGGAGATATATGTAAAAATCATGAGGAGATATATGGAAATTATATATAAATATTCTTTATTTTCCATCACACTAGTCTTATGTAAAAATGCCAAAAAATTATAAAGATTATATTTAAATCTAGTTCTCAATATGTTCTTCCTTTTGAAATGAGAACATCCAGAATTTAACCCAGTTAGCTCATATTTTTTAGGACTACAACGGGTGCTTGACCAAAAGCTTGGTGAAGTTAGATTGTGTGATACCTTCCTTGTACAAAAATAAATTAAAGGGAAACTATAGGAGGGGTATTTGTAGATATTTTTACTAAAGATTCACACAAACTTTACCGGAGTCGCAAATGGTTTTTGATTGGATTCATTGGGAAAATGTTTAAATGCTGGGTGACAATTGTGTGAATCTTGGATGGTAGCATTTATAAATAGACCCCTAAGTGTTTTGGGTAAATTAAATGTATTACACATTATTATTTAGTTGGATAATGTACAATTAAATGTGTAATGTGTTGTGCAATTAAATATATAATACATGACTTTCTAGAGCTATCTGTGGTATTTTTAAAATGTATTCCCAATTTTGCAATCAGACTTGAGAAAACCCCTCTATATGTGTGTGTTCCTCCTCGCACAGCGTACTAATATATTTATATTTTTTAATACATTTGTTACCTTTTTAGATGTTTTGTTGCAGAAGGTAACAGCTGATTTTAGGGGTTTTTTTGAGCACCTTCACAGTTATCTCTCCTTATACAAAGAAAGACTCCGGACTGAGGCTATGTTCACAACAAGTGCGGGCCAGATCTGGAGCAGACCTGCAAACACAGTGCAGTGCATTTTTGCTGTGTTTTTACCACAATTTGGTTGCATTTTTCTGCTTAAAATTGGATTTCAGGTGCGTTTGCATGCATTTGTGATGCATTTCCATTTGTTCCAGACCAGAGAAAGTTAGACGAGTAGTATTTTTTCTTGTCTGGACCGAAACGGACTGCACTAGTGTGAACAGAGCCCATAAATACCATAGGGGTACATTGAGATGCTTTATTGGTCCGGGAGCAAACTGTTTTGGTCTGGACATGGTTCGGACATAGTCTGAACAAGCTCTGAAATGTGAGCATTGTGTTTTATCTCATTAACTTATCATGAAGAAGCCCCTCTCCCCTCCACAGCCCCTCCTAACGTTATAAAAGAAAGAGCAACAAATAGATCTTTCAACCCTTAAGAAGCTAAGAAATCCTAACAAGTAAAAGCAATTTAAACCACAAGAATATTTTTTTAATATATATTTTTTAGCTTCTCCGGTGTGAATGGGAACATGTAACAAATATAAAATAGGTGTTATCCCAATTTGGCTGTGAAAGGGAAAATACACTTTAGGAGACAACACAGCAGTAGCTGCCTGTCTTGATGCTTGCTTCGTCTGAATAAAACCTCTAAGTCATCTGATAAGGAATGGCTCTCATTTACTTGTGTATGTCAATTTATTGTTAAGCTATTGAGATTTGTAAGCAGACTTTTTACAACTGGTAGTTAGAAGACATTGGAAAACATGTGGAACAAACCTGTTTCTCCTTCTACTGATAAAAATAAGAATGCAAAATATTATGTTTCCATATTTTATATGTTTGCAAGCAAAAATACATAAAATTGTTTGCTCTGACTATAACTTATTACAATTGACAATTTATGCAGTGCTTTACATACTGCACATTCACATCAGTCCCTTCCGTCAAGTCCCTTAACCTTCCAGCATGTCTTGGGAGGAAACCGGACTACCTGGAGGAAATCCACGCAAGCACAGGGAGAACATGCAAACTCTTTGCAGATAGTGTCCTACCCCAGTGCTGCAAGACAGAAGTGCTAACCACTAAGCCACTGAGTGGAGTGTGTAATAAAAAAATGTACATCAAATACCACTGTACATCACTTTTAATGAACCACAATATCTTTCATGTGTTACTGTGGAGAAAGCATATCTGCAGCTTTACTAAAAGTCTAAACAAGCCATATAATAGTAAAACATATTTTACTTAAAACTTTTAGAAAAAAACAAACTTGTTTTATAATATTTCAGTGTTAATATATCGGATATATCGCCAGCACCTTAGGTAATATAGTTTCTAAGAGGCGGGAGCCTATAAACTACATCTAAAAATAATTATATTGTATTGAGTTCATTGTGTGGTTAAATTAATTGGTAAAACATTTTCTGTCATCATCTTTGCCTCAGATTTTAACAGTAGCAAACTTAATTTGTTTCTGAAGATTAGCACTAGATAGTGGAATGTAGTGGGAGTTCATCACCATGAACATTAACAAACAGCAAGTTGGAAAAAATGTTGTATCAAGGGAACACAAAGAAAATAAGATTTTGAATAATGATGGCAGGTAAGAAAATGGAGTTGAACTGTAGCCAAAAAATGTCTGCAGGTGTCAACATGTAAGAATTATTAGGGAATGGAAAGCTAATTGCAACTAATGCAATTGTGAACAGAGGAATGTACTCCAAGGGAGCAGCATACTTTCGTTCTAGCATTTGCACATTTCAAAGCTTCCCCGTGGTATCCACCTAGTTATTTTTTTCCAGCTCCTGATATTGAACTTAGTGAAATGCAGTTTGCTCTTTCAGGTTGGAATTATTTTGAAAGATGCTCCCTTGGTAGGAAAGATGTGCAATTGCCTTTGGCATGTATACAAAATAAAACCCTTTATTTCTAATAAAGGAAATGAAGGCAAAAAAAAGGATTTTATATAGGAATGCGAAAAAGCAGTGTGTATACAAAAGCAAAGGTCACAACATGTAATATTTCCATCTGGTTATGCAGAGTACGACATACTTTATCACACTATAGAAATTGATCCCTACATTGTGTTTGTAAAGTGGGTTGACCCAACACTCCGTGGAAAAAAATCCAGTTATCAATCTCTTATGTTGCTAATTATCTGGGCATTGCACATAAAGCTTAGTGATACTAAAGTCAAAAGGATTTTAAGCTGTTTTAAATGCTGATAAAATCACTAACATTGTATGCTGCTTCTTGATGTTTGAAAGTTTTAGTTTCCTGCAGAATCTACTTGAGAAAAGAGTCGCTGTAAAATCGGAAGTCAGGACCTGTGCTTGGGGGACCAGCTGAGTGCTTTACAATCACCCTTGTGTGTGCTAGTAAGCTGTATCAGCAAATCAAGCAACTCCCCTACCCCTGGCCCCCTTTCCTCTAATTTCCGAGCGAACACTTGCTGGAGTATGCACTGTCCTTTGTGATCTTGTACTGGACAGGAAGTTCAGGGAAGCTGAGCCTAAAGACTTAAGAAGCAGCTGTTCAGAAACATGATGATTATAGGTGTTTGGGCAAAAATGTAAAGCAATGCTTTGCTGGGCAGTGTATATTTGTTTGATCTGGATTCATTATTGAAAAAAGGTTTGAGAGTTTGATACTACTTTTACCATCCTAACAAAACAAAAAAACAAACCTTCTCTGGTTGTAGGGACAATATGATGCTTTCACTATAGACTCCGACCCACTGTTTTTGGCATGCCTTTTTTGTATTTGTTCTGCTGGTGTATTGTTGTTTTTTCATGAATTTATAATGAATACATGGATTTATAAAATTGCAGTGCAAAAAATTATATAGGCGAGTGGAAGTATCATAGGTGAGGTCAGTGTCTGCCTAAAGAACAGTTTGTCTTTCTCTACTAGCAATTTATTAGTCTTCTGTTTTTACGCTCTTACCTACCCAAGGAACAGTATAAATGGTCAATTTGGTTGCTAGAATGGATTACAAACTTTTTTTTTATTAAAGAAGAATTTTTAATAAAAAATATTATAACCCTTTATTTTAGGGTTATAATTAGAAAACTATGGTAACACTAATTGTTTTTGCTAGTTTTGTTATGTGAAAATGTTTCCATTTGCATATACATCCCTATTTTCTATATTCCATTTTCTATATACTTCCTTTAATCCTGGTCAGAAAATGCACATAGCTAATCAATAAGGTACAAATTACATTAACACAATTAGATGTGATTTTTTTTTTTCATTTTAAAAAGAACCTGTTAACAGACCATTTCACAACAATCAGTAAGATTATATGTTTATTTTAGGTATGTTGTTTACTCGTAAAAGCCTCCCTGGTGCAGAAATCGGAAAGCTCTGAGGCAGCTGCTGGGTCCAACCAACTTGGATGTGATGTCAGCAGACTCAGAGCTGTCACTCAAGTGATATTTTATTGCATTCCCCTTTGCTTCTTCCCTGGCAGCTGCATAGTAATTTATGGAAAGGAAATACTTGATTTTTATGTGGTTTTTCCCTGCAGCTTTTTAAGTTTGTACAGGGCCTCTTCAGGTTTATGGTTCATGTGGTTCATATGACCTATGAGCATTAGACTGCTATAATGTAATTTGATGGCCTTCAGTGTAGAAATGTGGGAAAGTGCAGGCAGTTTGAGAATGACATGTTTCATTAAATCAAATCTATCCAGCCTTACATAAATATAATAATTATTATTGAAGTACCAGATATTTTTCCAAAAATCAGTGCAAACATGCAATTTTTTTAAAAGAAAAAGAAAAAAATGTGCTTGCATTGATTTTTGTAGTCATAATGTTCCTGTTATAATTTTAATTGGCATTAAAGTTCCCTTTTTAATAGTAACACTTTTTAACAATCTTTCAAAGCTACTCAAGATCCCTTTTTTTAGGGCTTGTTCACACCTAATCCAGTGTGTTGCAGTGCGGTTAGTAGCTGGAAAGCACTGGAACGCATAATTAAGCCTTCCTGTGTTCTGGGGCGAGAGGGGGCGTGGTGGTGTCATTCAAGTCAATGGCAGTGCAGCCATGCCTCCCACTCGCAGTGCAATCGCCCGCCCCAGAACGTGTTGCACAGCAATCCCCGCCGTGCAATCCCAAAAAATAGTGCATGCACTATTTTTTGCAATCCCACTGCACCACACAGCAGGTATTACTGTCCCACACCTTCCGGTTGCGGCCGATCGCACTGCCCGCTGCAGTGCCAGTGACTGGAATTACACCACCACGCCCCAGAATGCAGGGAGGCTTAATAATGCGATCCAGTGCGTTCCAGCACGAAGTGTGAACATGCCCTTAATGCAAGCTGTAGTGTTTTTCCTGGTAGATCACGCTGTGTGTTTACCAGTGAAGTAATTATTTCACTCACGTTTTATTGAAATTTTACATCCACTAGATCGGTTATTAAAATTTACACTTGATAAATAAAGATTTTGTAATCAAATCAACAAATTATGCAAATGCTTGGTGCAGTAGGGAAAATACTGTTCGGTAAGAGAAGCACATTGAATTGTAAGGTTTTTAGTCTGACCTTTCACTAACTGTTAAAATTATATTCTGTACTGTTAATGAACATTTAGCAAACATTGCTTGCAGAATTAGGCAGAAAAGCATGCTTCAATATTTGTTCAGTAAATATGTTTCTTTTAATGCTTTTTCATGCAAACATTTGTAGAAAAGCTCTTGGCAAGAAGGTGTCTCCATTTGGTGGAGTTAAAGGATAATAATAATACAATTATTATTATTATTATTATTATTATTAATGATCTAGCAGATAAAAAAAAGATTTGCTGCAATACCCACAATCACAAGCGCTGCACTCTGGAATATTTTATACACCGCTAGATGTTATTATTGTTCCAATTTAAATGACATCCACTATTATTTAACCCCACTTCATCTGAGCCCAGGCTGCCATGGACGTTAAGAAGATGCCGCACAGCGATTAACTTACCTCTCTGTCACTCTGCTTTAAACTTCTACATGTTGTCAGCACAATTGCCCCCTTGTGTTGCATCTTTCTCTTCCTTTCCCACTTTGAGTTCTGCTATACAGGAACTCCAAGAGGCTTATACCAGTCAAATAAAAAGTTGACAACTTTTTCAATAATCGATTATGTCGATTAGTTGTTGCAGCCCTAGTGGGCTTGCAGATAGAAAGTTGTCCCCCCAGCTTACATAAATATATGCCAATAGCAAAAAAAAAAATGTTTTGCCTAAAGTTGGGATGTAAACTTTGAATCTTTAAAATAAAAAATACCTTTGCTTGAGCTCTAATTTTTAGAGCTATGCACTGATTCCACTCGCCCACTGTCCAAGCCAACACTGTTGCTGAGGCGTACTGATTGGATAGTAGCGTCAGGTGGGCAATACTCAACTTTGATATCAAGTTGGGGGTCTCTGTGCCCCCAACTTGAGGGCTCACCATGTGCAGTTAAACACTGAGAGTCATAAACCTAAACACTGCTCTGAGCATAAGTGTGGATAAACTTGTTGGTAGTAGAAAGCTTGGCAAAATAAGGCTCTTTGGTTTACCTTACTTTATTTCAGGGGTGGGCATTGTGTTGACTAAAAGTGGCCGTACCCTATACGAAGTTCTTGATGAACCTGCTGAAATTCGTACAGTGGGTGCCATTCTCGGCACCCTTTTGGGCCGGCATCCCTCGAACAGCTGATCAAAGGAGACTGTTGGAAAGTCTTCGAATGAACAGAGCCGACAGCTTGTGAGCTGCCGTCTCTGTTCAGGTATACTGAGAATATAGCGGGAGATTACTCAATCAATGCTCATAAGCGTCGATGGAGGAATCTGTTATAGTTTCTTCATTCAGCCCGCGTGTTGAACAAAGAAAATATTAGTGTATGGCCAGCTTTAATCTATTAAGATTGGTTAAGTAATACATGTCTGTGATCTGATGTCTTTAGAGAAAAACTTTGCTACTCAGTATTTACCCCGAAGATTAAAAGGTTATATTATTAACATTGTCAGTTTCCAAAGTTGAATCCCAAAGAAACCAATTATTGTGCATTAAAGGTCTATAGAGTATTGTTGATTTTAGAGCAATGTTACCCGTTTCTTTAGCAGTACAGGCCAGAGTTTATAATCGTGGCATATTATTATTGTTGTTTCATTGCCTGTAATTGTATGTTGATGTGTCATATTTTGACAGGAATTGCATTTTTACTTTGAAAGACAATAGAAGTACAATTAATATTATCAGCTCGCTGACAATATTTCTAGTTACAACTATGATACTAACTTTTCATCTATTTAAAGAAGGTGAAAAAGTAAGTGAGTTTCTACTTTTGCAGTCAAATATGAGAAACCTCAGTATATGTTTGTTCTTCTTTACACAGCTTAACCAGTTGACATCCGGGGTGTTAAACCCCCTTCCCATCCAGGCCATTTTTCAGTATTCAGCGCTGCTGTACTTTGACTGACATTTATTCCGTCATGCAGCGCTGTACTGAAATTAATTTTATACCCTTTTTTGGGGACACATAGTGCTTTATTTTGGTGGTATTTATTCACCACTGGGGTTTTTATTTTTGAATATATTAAGGAAAAATGACAGAAAAAAAATGGAGATCAGCAGGGAGCTGATCTCCCTCCTGACGCCCTCCCGAGCCGGTCCCGGGCCGCAGATGGGCTAGCGGATCCCGGGATTAAAGGTGAGGGGTCAGGAGGGGGGAGATGGCGGCACTCGCGATCAGGGGGGCTCCCGAAATTCACGCCATACAACCGATCGGCGGCTATAGAGCCGCCGATCGGTTGTATGTGAAACAACCATTAACGGCTGTAGAAACGAGCGGGTCTTTACTGCCCGTGCGCGAGCGAGCAGGAAAAAATGCCGTCTGGAGAAGGCAACCCGCTGATGCGAGTCTGCCGTCCGTCCGTTTTTTCTTAACGGGCGGACGGCAAGAGGTTAAAGATATCTTACCTTTTTTGTTGTTTGTTTGAACTAGTATTATACACAGCACTGCAAGCTATTATGAGCTATTTCAGAGGGACAAAGATGCACTGAGTCAGTTTCCCCTCATTAACATACAATGTAGAGTCCAGCTTCCAGATCGTTAACCCTTTGTGAGGACCCAATGTTAAAATGTAGATTACAATTAATAATATCTTCCAGCACAGTACAGACAGGGTTAATTTTGGCAACCATTAACTCCACAGCCCCCTCCTTTATCAATATTTTGGGAGGCTAGGTTTCTAAGCAAGCAGAAATCACTTAAAATATAAGCAGCATTTTTTGCATATGTTTTATGCTATGTTAACGGGAACAGGAAACACATATACATTAGGTGATTAAGCAATTGGACTGCAAAAGTGGAAATACATTTTAAAGGGCAACTTTGTTTATGGGGAAAGAGGATACTTAAGCCATTTTGCATATTTTTTTTTAATGTTATTTCCATTCCATTTCAATCTACAGACAGCTATCACTTAAAAAATATGACAACATTCTCAAATGTCTTACAGCAGGGGGAACATTGTTAGCTGCTAGATGAAGCCGAGGAGCATAGGAAACTCTAAATGGAGATTACCCAGCTATGCTCTGGGTGAACCCAAAATACTTACACCCCTGATTGTCCTGGCATAGAGATGATGATATTTTTCTGAACAAATGTATGTTTTACATGGTGGCAATGTTTATTGAATCAGACAATAAAATGCATGAAAAAAAAAAATCAAACCTTTAATAATGTCTAAAATGTTTCCATAATTTCATAAATCATGATAGTCTACATATAAACATACTTATAATATTATTTTGTACTCCACTTTTAGCATGTAGTGAGTGATGGCGCTATTTTACTAAATCTGTCTCTCTATTATCACAGTGCTGTGATTGATGTTTTCTGTGAATATAAATTTTGTGAAATGCATTATATTCATATTGATAACTTAAATCAGAAAAGTTAACCTTCATCATTTTAATTATGGTTATACATATAAAGTTTTTCTTGCATCACATGCATTTACTAACATTAAACTTAAATTTCTTGTACTTATTAAAGAAGTGAGTCCTGCCCTTGTTTAACTTATGTTGTAGTAATTCAACCTTTTTGTGCCTTTTTTTTTTTTTGAGCGGTTATTGAGTCATCATATATTTGGTGTTCGTTCAACTAAGGAGACATGTAATGTTTGTGATAGATCATGTGCTGTGACAGTTTGATGTCATTTTATCAATAAATTTTCCCTCTAGTCTATTTGTTCTGAATTGTCCTGTAAAAGCAAGACTGTATGAATCCACATAGAACTATTAGGCAAATAGATTATATTTTGTTCACAATTTATTCCCTATTATATTGTTTCAAGCCTTGAATTTAAACAGAATTGACATGATGTACAGTAAGTTTAGTTTTTTGGTGAGTGTTAATAAAGGGAAAAAAAGACGGCTGTAATAGATTTTTTTAGTTAGCCTGTTTTCAATATATCAGCAGTGTGAAGCCCAGGATAATTTAAATGCTGAAGGTTTAGTAATTATAATTTATTGTATGTGTGCTTATCCTTGCTGGGAAATGGGTGCTCTATAGCATTCTGACATATTTAGCTTGGAATTTAATCTGTCCCTAAAATTGTTGATTTTTAGCTTAGACTTTTTTGGTTCCACTAGAGCTTGTATAAAGAGCTGGTCTTCTTCTTAAAACCAGTAGTCTGAATGATCCACCGGCTTTCAACTCTTGGGGGCTTCAGTGCTATAATCTCCCTGGCTTTCCTCTACCATAGAGTTTCACAACTTCTGCAAAAGTAGATGACTGCCTCCACCAACTGAGGTCAAAGTATTTACATGTTAAATCATTGAAAATTCAAATAGATGGTTACCTGTTTTAGTGGTCCCAGCAAATAGGCAGAAAATAAGCTGCAAGTGCAGAGATTTCCAGAGATCTCATTCAAGGATCCCAGAGAGGTTTTCTACTTTAATCCAAAGGTTTATCCTTGAGGCAAACCTACAGTACCTTCTCTTGCATTGAAGCAACAGGAACAATATAAGGATGATGTGTGAGAATTAATATATATATACCGTATATACTCGAGTATAAGCCGAGATTTTCAGCCCATTTTTTTGGGTGAAAAGTGCCCCCCTCGGCTTATACTCGAGTCAGCGCCAGCGCGTCATCTTACTTACCTCGCCGAGCGTCGCGTCACTGCTGCTCGGTGTGCGGCGCTCCGAGCGGGGTCATCTGGCAGTCTCCGGGTCCTAATTTAGGTGGCCGGAGACTGCCAGATGACCC
>NW_017306401.1:1789040-1796000 GCF_000935625.1 Nanorana parkeri | reverse complement strand
ATATATATATATATATATATATTATCTGTTTTAGAACTACCATGTACAGGTAATTGATCACTTGGCATTGGTGTAGATTGGTTGGATCATCCAATCAGATGAAAAAAGAATGTGGAATGATTATCCCACTCCTGTTTTGGTGGCTATTGGGACACTGCCATTTGCTTTATGTTTTGCTTCATAAACAGTTTGGCTGAGTTGAATGAATGTGAAGCCTGACCTAAAATGTAACTGTAAAGATAGCAAGGGGACCATAGCACAGCTGACTTTCATCATCCAATCGTAAGCCTTTTTTTTGTGTTTTCCTTGCACATGAATGGTTATTTTTTGCAAAAGAAAATTTTTACTTCTGTCACTAAGCGAAGAGAAAACCCCCTCGCACAATACAAATTCCCTTGCAAAGTGAACAACTTATATACCTTGAGTAAATCAACCCCATCAACACAATCATTGCATGGAACACTTCCATGTTTCCATAGCTGAAGAAATCAACAATTATATTTTGTCACAGTTTTAGAAAGCTACAATATTTGCAATGGAAATATAAACTTTTTTAATAACATAAAATATTTTTATGAATAACAATTCATAACTAATAGGTAATATTAATTTTTCGGTTAGGTTGGGTTTACCTATATAGCTGAGCTAAACCGCTTTCAAAATTTTGGGCCCCCAGGAGCTTTTGCCTTAATGTTTTTATAAAGTATGCTCAGCATTTGTGCCAATTATGGCAAAACGCTCCCTACTGATAGGATGCAGTGCCCACATCATCCGCTATTTAGTCTTACCTAGATCATCTTCTGCATTCAGAGGTTTTTACCAGTCTTGATTGGTTGGGCCAAGATGTCGTAAAACCTATGCATGCACCCGGGGTTTTGTTCTTATTTTCTGTTTCTGCACAAATTTTGTGATTTGGAAAAATTCTCCAATTCAACTCACTTCCCAGGTTAGCTATTTATCAAAAACAATACATAGAAGAGCGCAACTACCTGAGATAATAATTAGTAATTAATAAATGCTGGGCAGCCTGCTGTAACTGGCTGAATGGTTAGGATAGAAGTAATAGGTATGTGACTTACGGTTGCGATGTCATGGACAGACACCCAGAGTCCCTGCAATCACGTAAGATTAACGATGTTGGTCTAAATAGTACCGGACTGGAAGGTCTGGAATGTCCAGGATGTCCCCAGGCCGCGTCCTCGGCTGGCCGGGCCGAGCCACGGCAACTGGAGCAGGAGAGGGAAAACTTGCCCAGCAGCTGGAATCTGCACTGAGCAGTGTATTGCTGTGTGGTGTGCGGCGCGAGCGATAGAAGGTCCAGTGGACGGTGTCAGTCAGTGCTCGTGAGTCCCAGGGAGAAGTGCTGTGTTGTGAGACACCCCTGTGGGATAAATTGGCGGCTACGTGTTTCAAGGGTAACCCTCTTTGTCAAGCCTTAGAGCGGTTAGAGCCTTAGACACCGCTCTAAGCTTACGCCAATAGTAATCTTACACGACATTAGGCTTCACCCATCTGTCACTTTTTTAACCCCTTAATCTCCTGCCTGTTGCCATTTCACTCCGGGCTTGAAAAAGAGGCATTTAGCCTCGAAACGCGTAGCTAACTGCTTGAGGCTAACAGGCTAGCCTGCCCGTACACAAGGCTACATGACGTTGCTTCCAGCCAACGGCAATTTTCATGCGCTCCAGCCACATAAGCCCTTTTTGTGATCTCAAGCTGTCATCACCATCCCTCCATCAACAGGGACCAACCACATTCATCAAACAAGTGAGTCATTGATTCCCAATTTTTACATACACATCTCCCATGTATTACATTGTAATTTATTCACAAACTGGCCTACTAAGTATTACACATTCCTGGGTAGTAGCGCTCCTTTTTTGCCTTCTTCGTATCTCTCCCTGTTTTAAAAGCTTGCTCACCCGCAACCATTAACAGCCACCACCACCACAGTAGTGCGCTTGCCATTTTTTCTGTTTTTTACTTTCTATTTGAGGAAGACAAGGACCTTACAGCAGGTGTTTTAGACTTGCTGCATCTGCCTGCAATACTTCAGTGCCCCCAAACCTTCTCTCTTGATGTTAGTGGGATATTTTGTCACCTTAAATTCCTGCTTATACATCAATTTTTGTTCATGTTAGGAATGTGACGTTTTAAATTATCTGTTTCTTTACAGTAGATTAGTTGCCTATATCCCAATTTTATTTTGTTTGTGTTTGGAACTATAAAAGCCCAGTGCACTTGACTTAGTTCTCTGCTGGACATTTATGTAGTCATTTCCTATGTACTTATGTGTTTGCTGGAGTTTATCAGCTTGGCTTTAGAAACACTTGCAGTGGCTATTTTTCTTGCTACTGTCTTATGACCTATACTATCAAGTCTGTATGAATGCATTTGTTCCTGAAATATCTTTGTTCTTTCATGTTGACGGATCAGTCTGTCAACTATTCATGTATGACTATGCCTGTCAGAGCCAGAATGGAATCTGTTTTCATTGTGCGTATAGTATGTAAAGTATACGCATTGAATTGTTTCTTATTATAGTGATCAAACAGAATTTGCGGCACAAATATGGAAATTTCTTGCTACTGAATGAGTTTGAGCTCCTCATGATTTATTTTTTTTGACACTGATATATGACAGATTATGGAACAAATACTTGGCCGGTGAAATAAAATCCAGGAGCCGGCCTTTGCTTAAAGAAGAACTCTAGGTAGAAAATGTATGAACCCTTGCAGTAGGGCTACCCCTGCACTACAAGGGTTAGCTGTTCGTCTTTGCCTAAGGTTAAAAAAGTTTTACTCACTTGATTATCCGAGATTGCCAGCTCTTAGACTGGTCCCTAGAGCGTCTCTCCCAATCTGCTGCAGTGGTCTAGGAATTCTTGAGTCATCACGTCCAATACAGTGTATTGATGAACAGATGTGAGGATGCCGAGAGACATACCATCGCTGCAGTAGAGGAGGAGACAGGCTGGAGGGAGCACTGCTAGCTCCGAGGATTGAGTAAGTGAGTAAGTGTAACTTTTTTTTTTTTAGTTTACCCTTGGCAAAAATAAGCAGTTAACCTTTGCACTGCAGGGGTATCCCCACTGGCCGGGTTAATACAATTTCTTCCTGGAGTTATCTTTAAATGTCAATAAGTAGGTATTGGACCAGCAAAATATCCATGCACCACACTCCCAAAATAATACATATTGTAAGACATAGTTTATGGTGTGTGTTTCTTAGCTGACCTACCCCTCTCGAACAGTAAGAAGTGGGTGTTAATAAATAATATGGATATTTATTAATATTCATATTATTATGATTAGTTGAAATCACCACCTTTTTTTCTTACAATATAAGTAATTTTTCTTTAGTTGACTTGGACTTTTTAGGTACAATGATTTACATGAAAATTATTTTCGTTTGAACATATACATTTTATTGTACAGAATAAAAAATGAATCACAAAATCCTAAATCTGAGCTGGATTTGCAATTCAAGCTAATACTGCATATAGCCATGTATAACCCCACCAATAAATATGACCGTGGCAAAATCAGTGTGTTACATTTATATAGTTGATGGAGGTTGCGATTACTATGCACGTTTATTAGACCAGGTAGATCTGCTTAATCAGGAGTGGAGGTACGCTCACTAGCATTAATACTGAAGTGTTAATGCTAGTTTGTCTGGTTGAGAAAATATATATATATAATTAGGGCTGTGCAAATTAACGATTAATTTCTCGATTAATCGTTAATCTTTTTGATCGATTAACATTTTTTGATCGCTAATGAAAATACTCACCTCTCCACCGGCTTCCGGGAGTCCCTTATCCGGAGATCTGGTGACGTCACGGACATCGACGTCACTGGACTCCTCCCCCCTTCCCCAAGTGACTCTGTCGGCTAACGGCCGGTGAGTTTGCCCAAGAAACTTTCTGCACGAGCGCCAGCCAAGGCATTGGCCTATACACATAAAGCACAGCAATGAAGTAATAAAATGAACTAGGATCACACTAATCCAGCACGTTATTATTCTGCGTTGCCACACTCAAGCGGCTGCCATATTGAGTGGGGCACGTGAGATTGTAGTTGGATCTGTATGTGCATTATAATTAATCGAAATTAATCGATTAAAAAAACTTCGATTAATCGAACATGAAAATTTTGATCAGTAACAGCCCTAATAAATAAATATATATATATATCTGTCTTAAGACTGCATTAGATGTCAGATGCCTAGTAATGTTACCTTGAGGACCCATTCAAACCAGTGCTCTGTGGTAATGTGCAGTAACACACGTTACCTTAATTGGTATGCTGAGGCGCCCATCATTGTGACTGGCACCCCAAACATTTTCCCAACACAACTGCATTGCAGCATACCCACAACACAGTGACCGTAATAAAACTTGCTACTTGTGCATGTCCGACTTACAAACTGTTGTGTTGCTTTGCAGCCCATTCAAAAGAATAGGCTGCGTAATGTAAAGTATGTTAATGCACATGTTACCTTCATCCCCTAGTGGACTGTCCTAGTGGGAATAAACCCTAAGTGAGAGAGACTGGAACCTTCCCTCAGTTCAGCTCAAAAAAAGTTTGGAAAACCCAATAAAATAGGTCTAAAATATTTTAAAAACTACCTTTGCAGTGGGTCTAAGCCCACACTGTAAGGCAGGGGTGGCAAACACAAGGCCCGCGGGCCGAATCCGGCCCGCCTTGTATTGAAGTTAATGGCATCGCCCACAGTGCGATCGCCCGCCCGTCCAGTGCGATCTGCAAAAATAGTGCTCGCAGCATTTTTGCGGATCGCACTGGACTGGAACACAGGCACCTCCTCATCTACCGCGCATGCGCAAATTGTGGGCCGGGGTCGGGCAGCGCTTCGGGCGGAGAGGCAGCAGGGGATGGAGAGGGAGTGACCCGGGGTCCGGCAGGGGATTCGGCTGGTTAAGTGGCTGCGTGTATGTGTGGGGCAGTTGCGGGGGAAGCGTACTGTACTTTACCGCGCTGTCCACTGTCTGATGTCCCCACTGCTGCATCGCTGTCCCTGATGACAAAGGAAGCCGGCGCTGTAGAAAGCAAGGCTGCGGTGGCGGAGGGAGCAGAGCCACATTAGCCGATACATGCTCTATAGCGCCAGTTACTGTGACAGGCGGAGTGACACCAGATAACTTTGGATTGTCATACATTAAAAAAAGAAATAAGACATCCCCTGAAAATAAGACCAAGTGTGCTTTTTGGGGGCAAAAAAAATATAAGACCCTGTCTTATTTTTGGGGAAACACGGTACATGTATAGATTTGATTGTTAACCAGAGTTTAGCTATAAGTGGTAATCATTTTTATATCAGGTTGATTGGGGTGCTCTTTTTCACAGAACTGTTGAATTTGTAAATAATATATGAAGGCACAGCTGAATCGCTATTATGTTCCATCAGCTGCATAAACTGACCAAATCCAATTGGACAGCACTGATGCAGTGATTTCTATTACCTATAGTGGATTTACATTTTAACTGGAAATATGGTCGTGCCTCATTACCTCGCTTTGTATCCCAGATTTCTCTAATAAACACCCTGCACGCCGGTTTCCGTGAGATTTGCTTCTGTGCATTCTCTCTCTGTGCTCCTGTTTTGTCACAAACTGGTTGGCAGCAGGGGGACAAGGGCACGTGAGATGGCAGATAAGAGCTTGCACACCATGGACACAATAGGGGGCCCCAGAATACCAGAATTGGACAGTAATCAGGCTACAGGAGAAGGCCAGGGAGTTGGGGCTCAGGTACAAAGGACTTTCTAAGGAACAGTTGCTAGAGGAAGTCGGCCAGCAGGGTCAACTGGGCGCTGACATTGTTTGATCTCATCCCCGGGAAGAGGTGCTTGTGCTTGCCAATCCTGCCAGTAAAAGCCTGTGCGTTATATGGTATGAGGAAGAAATGGCCATTGTGGGGGCAGATGCTACAATAGAAAGGAAACTTGTGGCAATGTAGAAGGCACAAAAACGGCAACAAGATTGGGAAGCTGTAAACAACTGTGCTGCTGCCCCTGTTCCAGTGCTTGCAGTGAGGGAGGCCCCAAGGCTTTCCTGCAAAGACTTCAAGCCCTTCTAGGAAAACATGGGGGATGTGAAAGGGTTCTTCTAGGACTTTGAGCACCAGTGTGTATTGCTGGAGGTTACACCAGCAGACTAGATTCACCACGTGGTGGAGCGGCTGAGACCATCCAATGCCTATTATTGGGGAGCCTTTCCAGTGGGTGGCTGTTGACATCCTTCGTCCTCTGGCCTGCCCCAGCAAATCTGGGAAGCATTACATTCTGACAATTGTGGACTATGCTACCCATTACCCAGAAGCTGTGGCCTTGTCTAGTATTACAGCACATGCTGTGCGTACCTTTTGTGGATAAGGAACCTGACTGGGAACGATACCTGCCCCATCTCCTCTTTGCTTACTGTGAGGTGCCCCAGGAATCCACTGGATTCTCTCCCTTTGAACTACTATATGGGAGAAAGGGCCGAGGACCCTTGATCCTGCTAAAAGAGTACTGGGAGGGGCAACTGCAGGACACTGTGGTGCCCTACATATTGGAATTGCGTGGAAGCTTGAGCACACTAGCAGGCTTCGCTTTTGATCATCTCAAAGTTGCCCAAACCCGGCAAAAGACTTGGTATGACCACAAAGCCTGCGCCCGAAAGTTTATAGAGAACCAACAGGTTCTTGTGATTGTCCCGAACCCCCAGAAAAAGCTGCAGTCCACCTGGGAAGGGCCCTATCGGATTCTTCGGAAACTGAATGACACCACCGATGTTCTTGCATTTAAATGACCAAGTTTTTTGAAGTCAAGAACGCTGTTGAATTAAGCCAATCATGTAAAAATAAAAGATCCTTATTGTAAATCTCCCTATATGATGGTATGAATATATTTAACCACCTCCGGGCCGGCCGTAGTAAAAAAAACGGCCGGCCCGGAG
>NW_017306401.1:1769940-1788860 GCF_000935625.1 Nanorana parkeri | reverse complement strand
TTTCCTAATTATAATAAAAAATAAAACCTGTAGTGGTGATTAAATACCACCAAAATAAAGCTCTATCTGTCCCCAAAAAATTGTATAAAATTAATTTCAGTACAGCGTTGCATGACGTAATAAACGTCAGTCAAAGTATCGCAGCGCTGAACACTGAAAAATGGCCTGGCCAGGAAGGGGGTCTAAACACCTTGTCTTGAAGTGGTTAAGAAAGATCATTCAAGCAAAGCTGACTAATCAACATCTCTAACTGAAAAGTCTTGCGATGTTGTTATCCCCACATTTTTTGCATTGGCGAAGACCGCATGGTCAATACCACAGTATTGGTCACAAGACCAAGTATAGGAACAATATTATTGCCAATCATATTTTAGTTCCGTTTAGACAAATAAACAATAATTCTGTTTGATGTTGGTTAGTGCATAGTGCTCTTGATCTTATTTAATAAGCCTGATGGATTGTTTGGGACTTATTCGGTCTTATTTATTAGGATGGTGGAAAGAGCAATAATGCTGTGTACTCAGATGTGCTTATAAAATGTAATAAGTAGAAACCATTATCCGCACTACCAGGTTTGCCATATGTGATGAGTTTGACTTTTTTTTTGCATTTGATGTACTACTTCTTTGTAGACTTTGTGAAGTATGAAAACATGTTTGCCAACTTTCCTGCTCTAGGAATTCATCATTGACTATTACTAAAGAAAGCCGATGTCCTTCGCTTTAAAGTAACAATTTATGCTTTGATGACCAGACAGATACCGGTAGTGATAAACATCGATACATATTTTGGATAGTAATTTAAATTGTATTTAGAGCTAAAGAATGTGTTTTTAAATAAAACAGGTAATGTGTATTCCACAGTGTTTGAAAAATGCTTCACTTTTTCTCTTGCACAAGATGTTAAATGAGAGAACGGTATAAACTATGTGACATACATACTTTGTAACCAACTTAAAATTATAAATAATCCATATTATGCCTGCACTTTTGAGTGATTAACTGTTCTTTGCAGTACTGGAATACTGTTTTATGTGGAAATCATTTGTCCCGATGTTTGCATGAGGTTTCTGCAGTTATGTTTCTTATACCCCAATTGCATAATGTTAAACTATATTTTGCTTAATTGACTCTGTATGCACTTTTATTGGCTAGAACTGGTCAGATCAGGTGTAGCTATATTAAAGTAAATCAGTGTCCAGGCTATGCATGCTAAAGTATTTGCATATTCTGAACAATCATTAAGGACCTTTCACACCATTTGGATTTGTTACTGCACGTAAATTGCATTAAGGAAGCAGATTCATTAGAATTGGCTGCCTAACGCACCAAAAAAGAAGCATTTATGCCAGAACAGTTCCCCCAACAGTCCCCTGTAAAATAATAGCTGTCATCAGCAGCTGACAAGCCACTGATGACAGCTATTATCTACAAATTTGGGCTCCTCTGCCGCCAGCATCTGCAGCCTCTCCTGCCCTCTTCATGCTTCTCCTGACCTGTATGGACTGAAGCAGTGGGGATCCGTGCAAAAATTTAGCGATGCAGCTGGCGGGGGAGGGAGCTGTCATCCAGGATGGCCGAGCAGTGAACGGGGAGGAGAGTGGAGACACTGTCATCCTGTCAGTTTCAGGATGACAGGGGCTCTGTGTGTAACCGAGCAGAGGATCGGTAAACATTTGTGATGGTTACTGATCCTCTTTATGCAGAGCAAACACTGTTTGTAAACAACTGGGGA
The DNA here is from genome assembly GCF_000935625.1 of Nanorana parkeri. Taxonomy (NCBI): domain Eukaryota; kingdom Metazoa; phylum Chordata; class Amphibia; order Anura; family Dicroglossidae; genus Nanorana; species Nanorana parkeri. The sequence continues at coordinate 1,787,126 of NW_017306401.1, read as the reverse complement.
CACTTCCTGTTCATTTATGATTTGCTTAATGGGGAGAAGCACTCACTACAGATGATTATACCATTCAGAAGCTGGTTGATAGTAAATATTTTACTATCACTAGTTTCTGAATGAATGGGAAGCCTTTGTACTGAGTGCTTTCCATTCATTTTGAACAGAGGCTGCAGATAAAGAGATTGAGGACTCTGTGTCCTCAATTTCATTTTCTATTTCAAAAGGGAAATGTCAGGGGTCTATTTAGACACCTTAAATTTCCCTGAAGCCCCCCAACAGTAAAATAAATTAAATAAAACACCGCGCACCACACACACGCGCACCACACACACGCGCACCACACACACGCGCACCACACACACGCGCACCACACACACAGGCGCTCAACACGCACGCACCACACGCACCACATACACGCACCACATACACGCACCACACACACAAGCAATAGTGTGCACCATATTGTGGTGTACGGCATGCACATGCCCTGCAGTGAGTTGTTAGAACGCATCACAGTGCATTAATTTTTTTTCTTTTCAAAATAACATTAATTTAACTGTGGCAGCACATGGCAAAGCATTGTGACACACTGCTGTGTGTTGTGATATGCTGTGTTGAAATTAAATGTACGGCTGTATAATTTTATCACAACACACACACACACCAACATAGTGCACAAACGATTTTTAACATGAGTCGCTTATTTACAGTTTCGCGTTACTTAATTTTTTTTTCCATTTCGCAAAAAGACACAATTTAAAATTCACAAATATTTGTTATTTTGTAACTTAATATAGGTTTTTCTTTTAGTGTTAGCCAAAAAAAATGTTGTGCAATGTTACTGATTTTAGTGTGCTTTATCAATTTAATTGTGTATTTTTTTTAGTTTAACCCCTTCGTGACTGACGACGTATAGTGTACGTCGCCAGCATCGGGGCTGTTTAAACAGATTCAATAGACTCTGTTTAAACTTGTAAAGCCGACTGTCGGCTTTACAACAGAAGCGATTCTGGCGACTTACCTGTCGCCAGATCGCTTCTGTGTCCCGTAGAAGGGGCCGCCCCCCCGCCGGACACCGCCGCCATGCTTCCCGGGCTCCGTTGCCCCTCCTACAGGCCCGGGACTGGCTTCCTTGGTGTCCGCGGGGAGCTGGGGGACACCAAGGAAGACGGTCCCTGGGCTGTCAGTTCTGGGCTCCTGCAGCTCAGCTATAAGTGCCCCGCCCCCGTGAGCACGCGCGTCGCCACGCAAACAAGCGTCGGGTGCGCCTACGTATGAAAACGACAAACGCGCTACACATGTTGGGTATCACCGCGCACGCCGGAGTGAGAGCAATAATTCTAGCGCCAGTATTTTGGGGTATCTCTAAATTGATGACCTGTGGGGGCTTTTAAAGCGTCTTCTGTGGACTTTTTGGGGTACTGGGGTTTTTCGCCGTTTTACGGATGCACGCAATTTGTAACCTGGGCATGTTGGGTATCGTTTTACTCGTTGTAACCTCATCTTTTATATTTCATTAAAAAAATGGGTATTTTGTTGTGTTTTGGGGCATTTAATTAAATTTTTCACTAAATATTGGGGTTTAATAAGGAGTTGCGCTAATATTGCGCAACATAAAAATTTGCAACTACCACCATTTTATTCTATAGGGTCTTGGCATTCAGAAAATATATAATGTTTGGGTGTTTTAAGTTATTTTCAGGCCTAAAATGTGGAATATAACATGGGTGCAAAAAATGAAAAAAAAGGCCTCAGTCATGAAGGGGTTAATATTGCTTTGGTAAACATTTGCGAAATTATCGCAGGACCTACAAAGTTGGTAGCACCATCTTTTTTTCTACCGGGCCTGTGCTTTCAGAAAATATATGGTTTGGAGGGTCTTTTACAAACGCTAGCAATGCAGCAGTATACAATCAAAATAATGGTGAAAGTTGCAAAAAAGGTGTGATCAGCTGAGGTGTAAAGCGTTGCGGAGGGCTTGGCAGCGAAAGTGTTAAAGTTCACAGCAGAGGAACACAAATCTCTGCTCTCTTCCTTTTTTTGTTGTTGATGGAGAACATAATTGTTGCAGCCTGCCAGCCTTCTAAGGTAAACACACAGCAGGTGTTTTTAAACTATATAAACACCTGGAGCCTAAGGATCCTTGAGCATGAATTACTTCACACTACATGCAGTTAGAAAGGTCAGGGATGTTATGTTTTAAAGCTGTTTTACTGTTTGTTATTTAAATGTGTGCACACTTAAAGAAGAATTATAGTGTGAGTAAAATACACTCATCCTCATAATTAGAGCCGACGTGTGACACTGAAGCTGTATTGATCGAGTAGTGAGTGATCACATACCGCTGAGCGCTCACTTCCCACTCTTCTTTTTTTTACTTTTCAAAAGATTTTATTTGGTTTTCAAAAGAACATTTTTTTCCACAATAAAACTGGTGTGTATATTTAGTTACATACATGTATAGTGACGGCATACAAACATACGGAGTATTGTAAAAACGTGTACAATCTCGAGTCGGCCATCCTAGATATTGGCCGTGACTTGGGCGAACATGAAAATAAGACGATAGGAATTATCTATCAGGTAAGTAAGAAGTCATTGACATCGCCTGGATCCTTAGATAGAATTAGTATTTCCAGGATGGGGGGTAAGAACAGTAGAGAGGAGGGAGGGAGAAGGAGGGGGGTTCAGAGTGAGCGCTACCAGCAAGTTTCACCATCATTGTCGCCGTTGGTGGGGGTCGGTTGGGGCCTATATCAAAGCGACAAAAGTTGTTAAGCGAACGACGGGGGTAGATAGTGTATGACCCATGGTTCCCACTGTTTTTCGAATTTGGGCATGTAGTCCAGAATGCGGGCTGATAGTTTTTCCGTTATAGAACGCCCAGTGCACTTTATTTTTCATTGCTGTTATACTTAGTGTTTTCGTCAGCCAGGTTCCAGCTATGGTGCGTTTGGCAGCAGACAGTATTTGCAGCATTAGTTTAAATTGTAAAGTAGTGATACCTATTGGTTGAACATTAAGGAAAGCTTCCTGTGGCATAGGTGAGATATGTTTGTTTAGTGTGACTGAGATAATCTGGAAAACCTTCCGCCAAAAGGCGGCTACAACTGGGCATGACCACCACATATGATATGTACCGCTGTCACTGCATCCCCTGGTGCAAAGGCCATCACATTCCGGCACAAAGTGTGCCGCCTGTGTGGGCACAATATACCATCTGAGAAGCACTTTGTAGTTAGCTTCAAGAGTCAAAGCATTTTTGGAGCATGATTTTGTGCTATCACAAATTTGGGACCAAGTATCGTCATCGAGCGTGGTTAGGAGATCTGTGTGCCAGCGATCCATATAGGTGTGATGGGGTGGGCTCGCACTCGACAATAGGGAGGAATACAGTTGTGAAATTAAGCCCGGAGTGTGGGGATCTTGGGAGCATATTCTTTCTTATGATGCCATGCGCGGGGCGGCCAATGGGAATTTTATTTGAGATTGGACGAAATGTTTAATTTGGAGGTACCTGAATAATTCACTTGAAGGGAGATCAAACTTGTTTTGTAAATCAGGAAATGGAAGCACTCCAGTGCTAGTAGTGAGTTTGTTCAGTTGTGTTATCTTGTTGGTGACCCAGTTACGGAATAGTGAGGGGGACTCAATAGCTGGGGAGAACATTGGGTTACGAATGAAGGACATTAAGGGGAGATGTGGGGAAATAAGATCACTAGAGTATTTTTACCGAGTCCCATATCCTGAGGGAGTGCTTGGTGATCCCGCTCTTCTTGCAGGGAGCAGTGACTGTCACTGCCCCCCACAGGGATTACCCCCTCCGTTCCTCCAGCGTTGACTGGAGGGATGGATGAGGGGGGGCGGACACTGCTAGACACAGCTGTCAAATCAGGCATTGGGGTGGATCCCGACAATATTGTCGGGATCCGTCCCCGCTGCAGTGCAGCTCTGCGCTGTCAGCATGTAACATGCAAATTTGGAAAGTGCATTGGGCTGCAGCGAGGGTAGCATGAACTCACTTAAATGCCTGCACTGTTCTGCTTGTTACACTTATCACACAGTTCAAGTAAAGTCTTGACTTGGCTGTAGATTAAAAAGATGGCACGGATGCCTAGATATTTGATGGAAGGCAAATGTTCTTAATGTTTCACAAACATTCATGCTTGGATTTAATTGGATTAATGTTTATGCTTTTGAAGGAGGAAGGGGAGAGCTTATGTTGGAGAACAGTAGCAATCAGTGATACAAATCCAATAAAACTATTCATTTCTTCCTGCAAAATAGACACAGTGATCAATGTCAGATCCAACAGTAGCTGGGTGGATTCTACAGCTATTTTCTTTTGTCTTTTGGCATTCCAGGATGGCATTCCAAGGTTTAAAGTGACACTAAACTCAGGAGTTAAATCTCTAAATACATTCAAGTACCCTAACTATTAACAAGCCACCAATCCAAGCTTGCTCCCATGATAGACTACAAGCTTAATACAAATTAGTACACCTAAGCGTGTGATTGTAGTCCATCATGGGAGTGAGTCTGGATTGGTGGCTACTTTACAATACACACAGGGACCATGGGCAACAAAAGCAGCCACTCTCAATAAGGAAGGACAGTGTCAGCACCAATTCAGAGATGATTTGAGGATCCACAGCCGAGTCATACTCAAATAAGCTATATTTTTGTTAACGGTAAGGTACTTGAAAGTGTTTTTAAGAATTCATTTTTGAGTTTGCAACTTTTTTTTAACTAAAGGATACAGAAATTGCAGATAAGCAGTCTTGATGGTCTCTCTATATTTGATTAATAACAAGGTTAATTAAAGCAGTAATGGGTTAACTAGTTGATTTCACAGAATTAGGTGAAGTGATCATGTATATAGAAAGTTTTTTGTTAATGGCCTGATTTAGCATGTCTCATTTGCTAATGCAAACTTATACCAGTAGTGTTTATAATTATTTTTGTATTGCGTTTTAAAGAGGTAGAGAATGTTTGCTTATGCTCTCTGTAATGGAGCCATTTGCTGCAGCCTATTTTCTTTTAGCTGATTGTGCATTGCCCAGTTGCTTTGAAGAACCTAGCACAGAAAAGAAAGCATAAAAGGAAGAAACACTTCATGAAAGCATCCTTTCTTTGATGCTGACCTAGTTTACAACGTTTCAGAAGCCATCATCTGAAAAGAGATACATATCTGACTCATCATGGATCTGTTAAAAAACAAATGCAGTGTATACAGGCAGTCCCCGGGTTACGAACACGATCGGTTATTTGTTTGTTTTTAAGTTGAATGCGTATGTAAGTTGGAACAGGTAAATTTTTTAAGTGTAAGCCAAAAAAAACATTTTTAGTTAACCACTTGAAGACCAGGGTGTTAAACCCCCTTCCTGGCCAGGCCATTTTTCAGTATTCAGCGCTGCGGTACTTTGTCTGACGTTTATTCAGTCATGCAACGCTGTACTTAAATTAATCTAATCACCACTGGGGTTTTTATTTTTTACTATATAACAAAAAAAAACAACTAAATTTTGTAAACAAAAACTGTTTCCCTATGAAATGTTATGAAATATTTATTATCACCCCAATTTTTGGGTAAAATATAAAAGACGGGGTCACGTCGGGTAAATAGACACCAAACATGTCAAGCTTTAAAATTGCATGCACCCGCGATATCGCTGAAAACGACCACACCCAAAAATGGCCATAGGCGACACTTTAAAAGCTTTTACTGCTCATCAGTTTAATGTTATCAGTAATTAATGGCCCTATGATTATTGCTCCCATTCCGACGTTCGCGGCAATATGTAACATGTGCGGCACAATAGGTGGAATCGTCGTTTTTGCATGTTGGCGCATCCGACGCATTTCTGCGTGTGTATGTGGGGGTGCGGGGGACTTTAAGAAATCTGCTTCACCAGCTTCTCACCTGTATTCTGTACCAGAGAGTGACACTGAATGCAGGAAGGGATTAATATACATCACTTCCTGCATTCAGGGACAGGAGAAGAGATCAAAGGGAGATTGTGTGCTGAGCTCCCTTTTGATCTCCAATGAGAGCTTCGCCGTGCCGGTCCCAGCCGCACCTGGCACAGCAGATCTCGGGACTGGCAGCGGTGACGAGGAGGCGACAAGGTACGGGGGCGCGCACCCGCAGCTCCTGCAAGCGATTGGACGCCCTGTCGCTTGAATGTAAACAGCGATGCGCATGAGCGGGGAAGGGGCAGGAAGTCTTAAGGCGCCCTCCTGTTCGGCCATGCACGAATGGTCATGGACGGGAGGTGGTTAAGGATAGCATAGGGAAGGGTCAACCCCCTGTAATGTTTGTTTTGCTGTGTTTGTGTGCCCCTGTTCAGAATATTTCACCTCACTTTCTGTCCCTGTGACAATCGGAGTTTGAAAATTTTGGGTTGTAGTGGAAACAAGAATTAGTGATACAGCTTCAGTGGAGACACCTTATTCCCATGATAACTCTTAAGGTGGCCATACACTGTACAACCACCGCAAGACCTTAGTCTTGCGATGGTTGTAAAGTGATTTAAAAAACGTACGATCTGCCCATCTTGGACAGGCAGATCGCACTCTCTATCATCGCAAGCCCGCCCCCCTGAGGGGCGGGCTTCCGATGACCGCAACGCTGAACCGGCAGTGTGCGCGGGCCCGTTAAGCATTTGTCTCCCGAGCACCGGTCAAACCAGCCGAAAATCGTACGATTCTCGGCTGGTTTTCTAACATGCTCCTTAGACAAAAGACGTGCAACCGTACAGTAGAAACGGTCGCACGTCTTCGTTCACACTGTTCGATTCTCGTACGATCGCGGGATTTCCCGCGATTCTCGTACGAGAATCGAACAGTGTATGGGCACCTTTTAGAGTAGTGCATTTCCCTTCCTAGGGGTAGATTTACTCTCACTTCCTGTTGTCTCAAGGACAGGAAGTGAGATTAAATCTGTTTAATGAACAAACAAACAGCATTAAAAAGCTCAAAGTGGCTCTAACCCCACACCATTCTAACCAAAACTACAAAAGAGTTCTGCTTTAAATGCAACTTGGACAGATGTTTGTCTTAACATATTATTTATTTTAACATTTTCAAATACAGTACTGTTCAGTACAACCTTAAACATTCTTGGTAGAGGGTGATGGACTTGTCGGAGAGGTTGGGACTGGTATTAGAGAGTCAGTCTGATTCTGCTGCTGGAGTCAGTTTCTTGAAGTTAAGGGGAGGTTTGCAGAGTGCTTTTCTTTTTGTTTTTCAGGGGTTGGGCTTGGTCCCTTAGTTCCAGTGAAGTGAACTTTTAAGGCATCAGCATACCAAGACATTTTGGACAATTTCACGCTCCCAACTTTGTGGGAACAGTATGGGGATGGCCCCTTCCTGTTCCAACACGAGTGCACACCAGTACACAAAGCAAGGTCCATAAAGACATGGATGAGCGAGTTTGGGGTGGAGGAACTCGACTGGCCTGCACAGAGCCTTGACCTCAACCCCATAGAACACATTTGGGATGAATTAGAGAGGAGACTGTGAGCCAGGCCTTCTCGTCCAAAATAAGTACCTGGCCTCACAAATGCGCTTCTGGATGAATGGTCAAATGTTCCCATAGACGCCCTCCTAAACCTTGTGGACAGTCTTCCCAGAAGAGTTGAAGCTGTTATAGTGGCAAAGGGTGGGCCAACTCAATAATGAACCCTACGGACTAAGACTGGGATGCCATGAAAGTTCATGTGCGTGTAAAGGCAGGCACCCCAATACTTTTGGCAATATAGTGTGTGTGTACACACACACACACACACACACACACACACACACTGTTGTACTATGGTCATTGTATGTCACTATGCCAGTAGGCATATTTAAAAATGTGAACAGAAATTGATACCGTCATTTAGATACCTTTCAAAAGCCTTAAATAAGAATGCACTTTCACATTCTGCTCTGCCTTTTTGCAAATAGCATTTTATGTAATGCGGAATAAATAGCTGTATTGTTGATTCTGTATTAACTATATACATAGAAAATCTTATTAGATGAGATAAAAGCTGGATCCTTTTAGGTGACATGGTGACATGGTGTGATTTGAATGAAGCTGAGAAATACTGCTAACAAATGAATGCATCTGTATGAAGTATATAATTTGCAAAGTTTTTTTCCCCGCCTTGTTTGCCTTTGTTACTTTCTTTATCTAGTATATGTGAAAGATTTAATATGTGCATCCTAGGCTCTAAATCGTGCCTTCAGGCTTCACCAGAAGTAAATGTGGTTTTTCTCTGAGAAATACATTGCTTGAGCCAGATTCCCCCATGCTCTTGTGAAGAAATTCATAAAATGTGCACTCTTTTTGAGGCACAAGGACATGTTTGAGAAGCTCTGATGGATATAGAAATTGTAGTTGTGGCGATACACAAGCAAATCTCTGATTTTATTACAACATAAGAGATTTGCGCGTGGCAGGCAGACAAAGTGAGGGAAAATATACCTTGTGAATAGCAATAAAATCCTGATAGTTCAAAAACCTGACTCCATTAGAAATGATGCGTCTTATTCTGTCTGTGTCCCTGTCAGTTGGAGTGTTTGTCTTCTAGGGCTCTTTTTTTTCTTTAACATCTATGAAATAGACAGGATATGGGGAAAATTTCCCATATGAAACCTTTCATATAGACACAAACTAAAGGCAAGCATTCCAGAAAGAACAGACAACAATAGAGAGTTGGCAGACGCTAGTAACATTATACTTTTTAGCCTGTGTAGCTTGTCTTCATGTGCAAAGCAGAGCTGCTGTATTTTGCATCATTCACTGCGTGGCTGATGCATGAGGGCTAGGTACATTGCTGAAACAGGGATCTATCATATTAGCCATGGGCTCTTATGGAGAGCTGTGCAATGATGACAGTGATGTTGGAATGAGCATCATAGCTAGGAACAGGCCCCTTATTCAGTTGTGGAGGTGTAAAGCATCTTAAGCCTGTATTTGTGCAACAGAGCTTATTTACTACCCTACTTTGTACTTAAACTAATTCAAAGCTCATCAAGCAGATGTGTCAGATTCCTCATTGCAGAAAAAACTGGCCAGGGTAGCAGGTTTAGTGACCCTTCCCCATGTGTCTCCTGTGCTTGACCATTTGACAACAGATCTCTTGATAAAGCAGAGGTATCACATAGAGATGCATCACTGCGCAGCTCCATAGTGGAAGATTGGGCACATCTACCCAATGTGCTCTACATTAGTGTAAGTTCTAATTTGGACGGTATGGGGGTTCCCAGTAAGGGGAAGGGGTGCACTAATGGGGGCTTTTTCTATGGTTCCTGTCAGAGCTCTTCTGTAGCTATGCCAGTGAGTGGTGATAACATGAAAGTCATTGCCAAAAGACCCAAAATTTGATATGCAATGCTAAAAATAGCTTAAACATTCACAACAGGTGGCATATGATACAATTTGAATTACCTCTAATGCTATACAAGTATAGGAATTTTCATATATGTCCAATATGTAAGGTGTCTTGTATGTTAGATTTACTGGATCAACTATTTTAGTTTGATTTTAATGTAAATTATGAGTTGCCAATGTAATATTTTCTATGGTTGTTAGCCTTTATTGCAGTGATTTGCACAATAAAAAGGAAGGGATGTGAAAAAAGGAAGATTTCTTTTGTTAGAAAAAAAAATGCAGTAAAAAAGTGTTATTACCTGTTTTTCTTTTTTTCTTAACCACCTGCTGTCCGACCGTTGTAATTAAACGGCTGGACAGCGGCTTCTTGAATGCCGGTGGGCGTTTTTAAACGTCCCGCCCCGCTCGTGTCCGCCGCTAGGTGGCGCGCACGAGCGAGAAATCAGCTTGGAATGTGAACGCCCCCACTGGTGTGAACCCCCCAGGTGCAGCCGCTGCTGGCGGGCTCCGATGTGCCCGGTGCGAGCCCGGGACCAGCACAGCAGCTCTGCGGCCGGCGATCAAACAGAGTTCAGTACACAAGCTCTGTTTGATCTCCTCTTCGGAATGCAGGAAGTGATATGTATTGCATCACTTCCGCATTCCTCTGTCACTCTCCGGTACAGAAACCGGAGAGAAGCTGGTGAAGCAGGCGTTTGCTACATCAGTTTCTCTGGGGGTCCCTAGGTGACATTAGGCGTCTTAAAGACTCCTGATGTCTCCATAAAGAGGACCTGGCACTGAAAATTGGTTATCACAAAGGGGGCTTGTTAGTCCCTTATTTGATAGCAATAAAGCTAAGTGAAAAAAAGTTTTAAAATAATTAGTTACATAAAAAAATGAAAAGTCACATGTAAAGGTAATAAAAAAAAGTTTTTTTAAGTCCCCCCGCCCCCACATACACATGCAAACATGCGTCGAGAGTGCCTACGTGCGGAAACAACAATTGCATCCATTACGTCGCACATGTTACATATCACCGCGAACGTCGCAGTGAGAGCAATAATTCTAAGCCAATCAATCACTGATACCACTATAGTGATGAGCCATAACAGCTTTTAAAGCGTCGCCTATGGCTAATTTTGGGTATGGTAGTCGCTCGCTCACTTCTCAATCTATCCATGCAGAGAGCCGTGACTGTCACTCATGGCTCCCTGCAGGGATTCCCCCTCTCCCCACTCCGATTCTGCAGCGCTGACTGGCGGAACGGACGGGGAGGGGGCGGGCACAGCTGGCTCTGCCTCTAGATATGTAGAGCCAGCTGTCACTCACGCAGCTGGGTGGATCCAGACAGCTTTTGGTGACAGGAGGACGATGGTTTGTGTCCTTCCGTTACCCTTAGGAGAACTATGGGGAAAAGCCCTAACCCCATAGTTCTCCTTTAAAGTAGCACTATGTTGATATTTACAATACTTAATGTACCTGCCTGGATATTTTTTTTAGCAGAAGACAGGCAATACATTGTACAGACATTACAGCATTTGTGAAGACAGCATGTGCAAGGATTATTTGGTATCTGGATGTAATGTATGGTTTGAAGATTTTTACAAGAGGGAGAGTGGGAACCCATTAGGTTATGGAAAATGTGTGTTGGTGAAAACCAAATGATCTAGAGTTAGTCAATTAGAGAAACGTTCTTTCCATTGATTTGTTTGTTTAAATAGTTCAATTACAAGAAAATGTTTCCGCAGTTTTACTCCAAGGATTTCTCATCAACTGCCCAAATAGTTCAGAACTATGCCTGTGTATGCCCAGCTTATTTTCCATTGTTCTATGTCTTGACAAAGATCAGGATTGTGATAATGGACAGATTTTTTTTTTTTTTATGAATTCTTGCACACTTTGCTTATAATCCTGTCTCTTCTGTGCATTTTAGCTGAAGAAGAAGAAGTGGAAAATGTTGATGTTTCCAGTCTGCCTGAAGAGGTGCTGCGGAACATTGAAGCTGACAGTTACTGGTGCATGAGCAAGTTGCTTGATGGCATTCAGGTAAATTGATTCCCCCTGTCCTCATGCATTCCCTATAACTGATTTATTTCATGAATTTGTGCTACTGCTGGGGCCCTAAGTCGGAGAGAACTGTAAGGCAAGAAATAAATACTTAGGGGAAAAGACTGCTCCATTGAGGAAATCTGTCTACATTTTATATTACTCCTGGCTTATAAAATGACAAATGTGTTCACTTTGTAACATTCTTGTAGAGTGTAAGTGAGGGTTTGAGTTTAGGCCCCAGGGACATTGTCTTCAGTCTCATGATATTAGTAAAGACTGCAATCACTTGCATTGTATCAGATGGGTTGCTTGAAGTTTGTAGGTAATTTGAGGTTATATTTTTGAAATCTGTCCCTTGAGAGGTTTCACCTGACACAACTGAATAGCACTGCATGAATTTCAACAGCAAAGGATGGTAAACTGTCTGCATTTCAAGTATGTATATATAACATCTTTACCGTAAGTAAAAAAAATTCCAAGCATTGAGGTATAATGTAATGGGTTCTTTTTTGAACAATATAAATACACAAGCATATGTGATAAATGACTATTCTTTGAAAGAATTTGGTAGTCTACTAAAAAAAAGTTCTGATTCAGAACAGGGAAGTTGAGTAATTTGCTAAAGTTTGGTAATAATCTATATTCTGTCAGGTTCTTTTAAAGTGAACCTACAAATTATAATATAAAGCTATGATAAGTCTAGCAAACTAGCAACGCCATTAATATATTAAAGGTTTAAGGGTTCTTTAAGGCCTCTGCGTTGCATTAACCTACACTAAAACCTGAATGTTAGCATGACGCATGGTTAATAAGATGTCTTAATGTAATGTGCAACAACCTATAAAAAATTCACATTAACATGTACATAACCCGAATCACTAAAACCACCAACAAGTTTTAACATGTTAATGCAATTTTCAATATTTTTAATTTGGCAGCTTTTATTAATATATTATCTCATAATTATTCAATGAAAACCTTGTTCAGGCCCCAGTTATACGATAACAATGCACAGTGCCTGTTAACCCAGTTGTTCTCTGACATTGTTACCCTGTCAGTCTTCCAGTGGAGACATTAAGTGACACTTTAAACAAACATTATGTAGGCATGGCCCACTGTTATCACCATCTGGAAACCCACCTTGAAAAATGCCATATAACCATCACTGGCGTACATATGTGTATACAGAAAGTAGTTTTAACCACTTCTGAATGTATGTCCTATGCTCTGCCACATCCCACCACCCATTGTGCAGGCTATCATCTTTTCTACAGGTCCTCTGCATTCATTGTGGTTTTTAGTAAATTTCTAGCCACAAATGCAGGTTTTCATGTGTGCAGAAAAATGGAAAAACAAATGTTCCGGTAGCAAATGGAAAAAAGATGCTGCAGGAGATCAACACCACAGAGATACAATAAAGGGTGAAAACAAATATCATATTCCCTTTTAGCTTGGGGGAGGCTGTGCTTTTGCCTCAGGGGCGTGGCACAGCAGCAAGATATGCCAGCAGCTTGTAAGAGACTTACCAGGTTCCGTTCTGGGGTCGCGATCCGTGACCGCACATGCGCACAGCGGGCCCGTCTCTCTCCACTCGGCGCACACGCACCTCGGGCATCGGCTCCCTTCGGCGCAGGCGCAACAGGCTTTTTAAGTCGAGGCCAAACAAATCTTCGGCGTCCTACTGTTTGCAACAGTGAACGCCGAAGATTCACGCTCTGCAACCGCAGACCGTACAGGCGGACCGAGAGCAGCATTGCCTCAGCACACCATCGTGGGTGAACCCCACAGAACCGGAGCACCTCTCAGCCAATTCCACCTAAACTTTGAGGAGTGACACCTGGGTGCAAGTAACACTCAGCTACAGGAGACCATTGGAGGGATTTCAGATAGAGGCTCCTAAACCGCAAGTATCTGGGCTAGTCTGCCATTAACTCAGATCATTTTGGAACTGCATATCTTGATTAGTCAAATTTGTATATAACCTTTATAGAGTGTGCTTAGGTCGTTGTGTAAGATCAAATCTGAATGGTAGTAGTAAAAATTACCTGTTTCCACCTCAAAAACTTATATATCTAGTCTACCACCTATTGATGTTATACTGGACATGTATGTGATATCTTATTCATCTCAATCATTACATATCTGCTTGATACAACCTTTATATGTGCTGTCCATTAAGCCATAGCAAAGGTAGTACCGGAGCTCACCACCGGGTGTCACTCTCTCACATTAACCCTGTCAACTCTAGTTCATAGCCACAACTTTAATTCAAACCCACGGTCAGATATGATGTAAAGGTCTTGAACTCTTATTTAAAAGTGCTGAAGGGACCACTTGCTGACCTGACAGTGAGATCCCACTCCGCAGTGGTGATCCTAGGCCTGCATAGCAGAGTTGTTACACAGCTCCTCTCCTTACTGGCTGCACATGGCTGTGACCTGGAACATTGTTAGGGAACTAACTTAATGGGGCTTCGTGATCCCGTGCTGGGGGCGGTAATCATCCTGCTGCAATCACTTGGGTGCAGTGGTCTGCCCTGCTTGCAAGTCCTCCCCTGCAATCCAGGCCTCACCTGCCTCCCTAGTCTCTCTGCATAAGGCTTTCACTCTGATATGGATGGCTTTGTTTCCCATAAAACCCTATCACAGAAAAGTTCTTGAAAGCCCCCCTCCTACTCTACTGAGGTTTCCGATGGTCAAACGTTCAAGGCCACTGACTCTGATGCCCCTGTGGCAGCAGATCCAAACCTGGATACTTCTGTTAGCAAGGATGAGGTGCCAGCAACTGAGTTAGCACAGAAAATGGAGCTGGTGTCAGACCTGCAAAGGAGGTTCTAAGGTTTTTATTTTTGATCCATACTTTGGTGACTTTATCTACAAAGATTGGCCCCGCTTGCCCTTTTATGTTGTTTTACAGTGTGCTATATTTTTGAGAAACGTGTCAAGAAATGGTCCTCTCTCCGCCATTTCCAGGCTTAACAAGGCCACAGATATTCCGATTGAAGAATCCCCTGGATAGGAAAGCCAAGAATGCCACCCACTCTATGTACACAGTTTCTGGAACTTTGAGCAGGCCAGTCCTGGTCTTGCCTTGGTTACACAAACTCTCATTTGGTCAAAACCTTTGTGCCAAGGTTCAGTTTTTAAGCAGGTCTCCCCTGCATATGTTGATTTAGCTGATCAGCTAGTTCAGGGGCTGAAATACATCTGTGAGGCATTGGTGCAATTGTTTTCTAAGCAGTGGTTCTTTGGAGGGGACAGGCTGCTTTGTCGGCCGCTATATTCAGGTGGATTCAGCAGACAGTGGTTTAGGTCTTTGCTAGTAAAGGTCAGGAACTTGCCTTTCTGGCCACTGCTACACCGGGCCAGTGTTGTGGGGAAGAGACCCTTGTCTTCATCAACCATGTTGAGGGCATGTAGGCTGGTATGGTGCAAGAGGGGGGGAGCGCACCCGCGTCCCCCCCCCCCCCCCCCCCCCTGCTCTAGGAAAATAACACTCACTGCTCTAGGAAAATAACTTTGATGAAAATGATGAGATATAACTAGTGAACATAAACATCTGTAAATTATGTTTCAACAGGAACATGTCTACTAGTCCTTCTACTCTTATGGGGTATTCTAAAAAACTAGAGAAAAATTTGAAAGTATGACAATAAAGGCAGGAGTTAAATCTTAAAAATGCATTTAAGTACCCTATTAACAAAAAATGTATGTAATTTGTGTATCACTCGGCTGTACATCCTCAAATTATCTCTGAATTGGTGCCGACACTGTCCTTCCTTCTGGAGGGTGACTACTTTTGTTCCCCATGGTCCCTGGGGGTGTTGTAAAGTAGCCACTGCTCCAAGCTCGCTCCCATGATGGACTACAATCTCACATTTAGTTTGTTAATTTGTATTGAAATTATAGTTGTCGGAGAGCTTGGAGCAGTGGCTATTTGACCACACACTTTGTCAGTGCACATTCAGAGATAATACACAAATAACATACTTTTTTGTTAATGGTTAGAATACTTGAATGCATTTCTAAAATTTAACTCCTGGATTTAGTGTCACTTTAAGTCAAATTGTTTTTTTTTAGATTTGGTTAGAGTGGTGAGAGGTTAAAACTATTTTTAGGTTTATATTTCTGTCCATCTCCACCATGGGGAGACTCGCTCTTTCTTATTGTTTTGAAACAATAGAATGAAAGTGAAGATAAATCCAAAACTTTGATTCAACTGAGTTGCCACCATAACAGGAATAAAGGAGAAATATTCCAGTGGGGACAATTGTTTCCTGTCTAAGAAGGGATTGCTTTCAAATTTGAAAGATGTCTTCTCATTTCCTGTTAAGTCTACAGAATGGGAAATGAAGGGACATCTCCATAACAAGATGGCTTAAAGAAAAACTGGCAACAAATTTAACTGTCTTTTACCGTATCCAAAATGAATTTTTTTTCCTTCAGATATAGTTTAAGGCAGGGATGTCCAAACTGCGGCCCTCCAGCTGTGGTGGAACTACGAATCCCATGAGGCTTTGCAAGATTCTCACAGCTACAGACATGACTCCCACAGAGAGATGCTTCATGGGATTTGTAGTTTCACCACAGCTGGAGGGCCGGAGTTTGGACATCCCTGGTTTAAGGTGTTATACAAACTGTAATTTCTCCAATTTGGACTGAAAATTGCAGCTGGATTCTGATTTTTTTTTTTGTTCCTTCAGTTTTTTTAGAATATACTCTTGTAAACTCTACTAGTCATCTGACCCAGTGCTGAATTTAATTTTAGCCATTAATACCAATGTGTTCCCCATTGTTGCACTAATGAAGCTATAAGGGTTTAATGTTGATAAAATAGTGGTATCAATGGCGTAACTAGAGGTACGGGTGCCCGGGGCAGAACGCAGTTTTGCCCCCCCTCCCTGGTGATATGTGGGGGGTGTACAGGTACAATGTGGGCATGCTGGGACTTGTTGTTCCCTCAGTGTTATTTATTTGGGGGTGTATAGGGACAATGAGGGCAAGCTGGGATTTGTAGTTATGGAACTACTAGTCTCTGTATGCCCTTATTGTCCCTGTGCGCCCCCCAACATGTTACCCAGGGAACAGTGATATGTAGGGGGTATACAGGGACAATAAGGGAATGCTGGGACTTGAAGTTTGCTGTATGATATGAGGCTTTATTAATTACTGTCCACCTGAAAGTACTAGTAATACAATGCCCAAAGTGGGTTGAACTGAATGGACCTTTGTCTTTATTCAACCTCACCTACTATGTTAATATCTTAATATTAATTGGTCCCTGTCTCCATCACCTTCCCCTCCGCTTCCCAACTCAGATGCACCGATACCATTTTTTCCAGACCAAGTACGAGTACCAACACTTTTCCTCAAGTACTCACCAATCCCAATTACCGCTACCTTTTCTAGTGACATGTGACAGATTTTTAAAAACATTACAGGCTAATTATGTTAGGTTAGTGGTGGAAACGCTGCACCCCTGATAGTTCTTCCACTGACTCCAATCTGTAGAGGAACTACACATCCCATCAAATCATTACACAACAATGCAGAATACCACCAGCTTTAGAGGACTACAAATCCCATTAAAACATACAACAGTGCAGAATACCACCATCTATAGAGGATTACAAATCCCAGTGATACATTATACAGCAATGGCCAATAATACCATCATTCAATGCTGAATGGCAACCAGCTATACAGGACTAAAAATATCATAAATACATTATACAGCAATGCAGAATAGTATATGAGTTTGCTACATACTCTGTGCTGCG
>NW_017306401.1:1758627-1769903 GCF_000935625.1 Nanorana parkeri | reverse complement strand
AGAGATAGAGAGTCTCAGCAGCGGCAGATGTGGAGGGTTTTGGCGGAGGCAGATGTGGCACATAGCAGCAGGGGGAGATGTCTAGGATGGCGGCAGAGGTGGTGTGTGTGCGCAACTGTAGCTGTGTAAGAGAGCAATGATTGAACTCACAACCAATTGGTATTAGCTGATGGTAAGTATTACACATCCTCTCTATAGAGTGCATCTAATTTTTTTTTTATTTAATCTAGCAATGATTAAATAAAATTAATCTAGTGGGAGTCTCTGGGACTGCAATGGCTGAGGGTTGATTGTGCTCTCTAAGTTCCAAAGAGTTGCAAGAATCCAGCAGGTAACTGATCTCTTCCAAAGCTCATGTAAAACACATATTTCACCCTTATCCTCTCATTTTCCTGTCTACCAGAGACAACATTGATGTGGTAAGGACCATATGAGGGAACTTTTGTTGTTTGCTTTCAATGTGCATGAGTTCCTTGGCTGGTAATGTCAAAGTTTGGTAATTTGGCTGGTATTAGTTTAGACATGTGTAGTGTAATGGCTTGGGGTTGTACAGCTCTTTCTGAATAAGAAAAGTCTTAGGGTGTTCTCCATATATCTATTTCAAAATGGAATTTCTGTTTTGACTCAAGTGTACTTTTAAAGGAATATCTTTTATGTTGTGTTAAACATCTTAAGTATTTTCACACTCTTTCAAAGGAATTAATTATTTTCCATCCCAGCTGTTGAAGAAAAGGTCCATTTACACGTACAAAATTAACATGCTGATATGAGCAAATGCCAAAGCATTATCAGAATTCATGTAATAATGCTTTTTCTGTGATGGATTAGTTCACATTTTTATACAAGGACGTTGTGCTAATTAAACTTTTATTTAATTTTTCTCTGTAAAATCCCATCATTAACCTTACTAATCTTTTTGGCTAGTGAACATATTCGTAATATTTATAATTTGTATGTGACACAGGTAAGTGCTGATTTTAACACTGCTGTTAGTTGACGTGTTTCTCATTGAACATTTGTCGTTTGTCATGTACCAACAGTATCAAAAGCATGATATGTAAATGACCATACACCTTAAATCATGGTGTACTGACTGCAGAATAAAACATGAAGAAAGTATTTATTTTAAAAGTGCACTTGATACAAGGGAAGGGACAGAGGTGATGTGACTGACATGGTTATTTGTCCTTTTATTAGTGAAAAACTCTTTCCGATAAACTGTAAGCAATGCATGTAAACTGCTTAAACCCCATCTTCCATCAAAGCTTTGGCACCTACCTTTCACCCCTCCTCCCCCCCAATTCATCAACTGTTTAAATGGTAAATAAGTTCTAAAACTTTAGTTATAAGGGTCAGTCTGCTATACTAGAACAGTAGAAAGGCATCATGGCACACTCACAAACCAGCATGTAAAACAACTTGTCTCACCACTAAGGACAATGACAGAGGTTTGGATACACGTCTTCTGCAAAGGATGTGTAAGCCGCACTGCCGCGCCAATGCACCTCTTATAGTGCGGTCCTAACTCTAAACTATGAGAGTCTCCATCTTGGAGCACATGGGGCAGAAGATATCAAATTGGGTGCAGGCCTGTCAGGAGGACGCCCCACCTCCTTAAAGGTACAGAAACACACAAGGCATCCCGCACATCCCATTGGCAGCTGAGAAACCCCATGCGTCGCTGCACCAAATCGGTAAAGCAAAACAAACGACAAACGCACTCAACAAAGTGTTACCAGTTATACAGTAAGGTGCACACGAAATGGGCTTTGAACAGTAGAACAGTAGAACAGTAGAAAGGCATCATGGCACACTCACAAACCAGCATGTAAAACTTGTCTCACCACTAAGGACTAAGTGTGCCATGATGCCTTTCTACTGTTCTACTGTTCTACTGTTCAAAGCCCATTTCGTGTGCACCTTACTGTATAACTGGTAACAAATTGTTGAGTGCGTTTGTCGTTTGTTTTGCTTAGTCTGCTATACTAGTCCCTTTTCTGCAAGGCTTCTGACAGTGATGGCCAGTGGATCCAGCACTGTAATCTGTGCCCATTCTGACTGACTGCCTGTTAGTAACATCATCATGCTGTGGTAATATTGGACAGCCAATAGGAAGAGTCTACGTCAGACAGATAATGACTTGGACACCAGAAAAAAAAAGACCCTGCTCTTATGCAGTGAAGGCAATACAAGACTCAGGAACTGGCACATCACGTAGCCCTGGATTAAGGTAAGTATTTTGAAAGGTGGCAATATGTTATGATCAGAGTTTAGCTTCAAAGAATTCTAACCTAACTAAATGGCAGGATGTTCTGTTCAAATGAAGGGGCAGTAGAAAAACCTATGTATCCAATAAACAGCAGGGGCATCTCTAGCCTTTTTACTGCTTGTGGCGCTGCAGGAAGAGGGAAGAGGGGATGGCCTCTGCATCATTTCCCCGTCTAGCTCTGGCCCCGGCTCTGGTTGGCATCCTGTCTAGCTCTTTGCAACCAGTGACATCACTGTCTGCTAGGAGCTGAGTGGGTCACTGGTCAGAGCATCCCAGGTTGCTGAGAGCCGGGTGGGCAGTTGTGTATGGCCCTTAGAAACCTGGGGCGCTCTGGCTGGAAAGGGGGTGGCAGGCACACTGCAAATATCTGCCTGCTGCCCCTCCCCCATGACCCAAAGAGATGCCGCCTCCTTATAGGGATGGCAGTGTTAAATAGTGTATGCAAACACCATAATTTTTGTTGGATGGACCGTGGGAGGGGAGGTTTTAATTGCTTTCTGTTTTTGCATGGGGGAGGTTATGCCTCTCTATTTGTCCTGGGGACCATTTTTACTTTCAATATGTTCCAGTGCCAAGTATGTTGGAGGGGATTTTGCTGGAAAGAAAGTAACAAGAAATCTGCCCGGTGGGACAAAACCCCCCAAAAACGGCCACGGGTTCTAAACACTGCCTACTCTATCCAAAAATACTTTTGATACTTAAACATGTTTTACCTGCTTTTTTCTTATCCTCACTTTAACTTCAGGTTAATAAAAAGCAATGTATCAAAAATAAGTTCTGTATTTTTAAACTGAGAATATCATTAGCTCCAAATACATTTCCCTTCTGTAAAGTGTACCTTCCATGATCCTTTGCATCATGTCACATTTTTAAAAAAAGGTTGGCTCTCATATGGGACAGGGTTCAGAAACAGAGCCCAAACTTGCTTAAATTACTTCCACCTTTAAAGGTTAAACCTTTATAAATATGTAAACTCAATCACTAAAATCTCATATAAGCTTTGACATGACGATATCATTTCAAAAGTTGTTTTCTTTATTTTTTAAATCTGCAGCTTTTATTAAAATATCTGGTGATGTTGCAATGAATGTCCTTGTTGAGGCACTTCCCGTTAAGGGGTAACAATGCTCTGTTGACCAGTTGAGTTTGGCACAGTGACCATATCACACAGGCTTTCAATGGAGACTGCAAATGGCTATTCCATTACATATCACGCAGGCATGAACCACTGTTGTCACCACAGGCACATCCTATTATTGGGAGACACTATGCTGTCTGTCTCTTAATTGCCCTCCGCGTTGTTACTCTGCCATACAGGCTTGCAAAGGTGATTGGAAGTGGCTGTTTTAAACACAATACATAAGCATTGTCTACTCTTGTCCATCTGTTAAGAAATCTGTCATGCAGCTATCACTAAAGTGCATGCTTGTAGACAGGAAGAGGCTGCAAATAGACTGCAGGAGATCAAGAGAACAGAGCTGCAACAGAGGATGAAAAAAAGTGAAAACAAGTACTTTACTAAAATAAAATGGCAATTGTTTCTGATACACTGTGCTTTAGAAGACTAAATGTCATTCAGATAGGGTTTACATCCATGTTATTCTTGTATGATATGCTTTGTTCCAAGTAATTACATCCAGCATGGTTTAGATCTAAAATCCAGGTCCTGGTTGTTTGAGTATTCAATTGCTGTAGATGACGATAGAATGACATTGCATACATAAATCTAAATGGCTAAGGGTGAAAATGGAAGTGTGTTCCTGTTGCCAGTTTTGGGTGGGACCAGACTAGTAGTAGCTGAAAGTTGTAATTAGCAACTGTAACTATTGAAATGTTCATTCATGACCTGCTGTAAAATGCTAGCTGCCTGGCTGGCTGTCGTGCCAGTGAAAACTCCTCACGTATGTACTTATTCTAGATCAGTGACTCAAAGTATTGCAGCCACTAAGCAGGTAACTTCGTGTTGAGAAACACAAAGAGAACACATTCGTGACTGTGCTTTAATATTACAACTCAGTTCAAAGGAAATGGGTAAAATAAACAAGTATTTGTGCAGTAATATACCCCACTACTGAAGAGAAGCATCCCGTTCATAAGGATGGAAAAAATAACATGAAGCTTAATGTGGGGAACCAGCCCTACTATAAAGTTACATGTATCGTGGTGTTTGTGTCACTTCAGGTCATTTCCTCTAATAAAGAGAAGACAAGCATTGACAGCAGTGTTTGCAGAATAACCCAATGGGATTTATTTATCTTGTAAACACGGCCTTTCGAGGCACTGTTGGCATCAGGTTTCAGTTACATTAACGCTAGATTTGATTTGATGAATAAGTGTTTAATCTAGGGATTAAATTGTAGACTGATGTTATTTTCTGCTAATAAAAAGTGAAAATAATAATTGGAATGAGATAGTCAAAGCACTGACAATTCATAAGTCATACCAGTGTCTGTTTTAATATAATTCAATGCTTGGTTCACTTAAAATTAGCTACAAATAGCAAGAAAGTCAACGATTTGAAGCTTATGCCATGCTCTTTTCAAGAAAGTGCACGGCTGAAACAACAACTTATTAATGCAAAAGTTGTTAAGCAAATGTAGCTTTGAAGCAGTATGAATTATAGACAAGGGCTCTGGTGGTTGTTGTTTGCTGCAGCTGTTTTATGTCGGGTACTGCAACATGCGATTTATATAAGTCACTATTGCTGTTGTATAGATAACATTATGATAAGTAAAGTATAAATGCTGCTAGATTAATGAACACAAGACTGATTTTTTCCCCCCCAAGTTATCTTCCAGGAAAGCATCTGAGAGATAGGCCCCTCCCTCCTGAAACAGGAGACTCATCATTCACACAAAATAAAAAGAGCAGCACCAGCATGCCTCAGTTATTTGTGTTTCCTTTGGCCTAACAGGAGCATTACAACGTTTTTTTATTTTCTTTATAGGCCTGCACACTAGTAGCAGTGGCCTCCTGCATCATGTGATCTTGGTCACTAGGGTCAGTGGTCCTGGGTATCCTGTGTGCAGGGTTAACCCAGGACAGTCCCCCACCTGCCCTTTACTTCAAGGTGACTCAGATGGGTCACTGCCCTGAGGTTTCCCAGTTTTGGATGGCAACCATCCTTCTGTGTGTCATGACTCCAGAGGAGTTTTCCCAGTCATGCTGCGGTCATGCCTCAGTTTGCTTTCTCCATGTGCATGAGTAACTCGCGTGGGGTTACGTTGGTGTATGGCTGAGGTTAAGCTGAAACATCCGCTCATTTCCCGGTTCTCCTGTCCCTATTTAGTTGGCTCCGTTTGGTGGCAGGCGCTGGTCTCACCGATCTGGTCGGGCAGGAGGCCCGGCAGCATCTGGCACCAGAAGTGGCACCGCGGCAAGTGACTGTTCTTCCAGGCCATGTGTGCAGACACAGCACAGCGCCAATTCTGTCACTCGGCCATGTTACACAGCAGCACGCCTGTCAGGAGTGGGAGGCAGCAGGAGTGAAGGACCTTGCAGAGTGACTGTAGAGCATGTCCTACAGAAGTTTCCCCCCTCATCAGGGGTGTGCATGTGCAAATTTTCTCAGACAATGCCGCAGCAGTCACATAAATAAACAGGCAAGGGGGCACAAGGTCACATCGCTTAGTGTCCTAGGCAGATGGCATTCTTCTCTGGGCAAAAAAAACAATGTGCTGTCCCTCTCAACAATTCACTCAAAAGGTAAGTTAAACTCCTTAGTTGACTTTTTGAGCAGAGAAAGACTTATTCAGTCAGAATGGTCTCTAGACAACCAAACTTTTCAAATTTCAAATATCTGGGGAATACCTGAAGAGGATCTATTTGCCACAGGGGAAAACCAGAAAAGAGAGCAATGCTTTCCCGCCTTTCAGGTTGATCCCCAAAGTCTTATCGAAAGTGATAAAGGAAAAGGCAACACTCATTCTAATTGCACCATTTTGGCAGAAGAGACCATGGTTTATGATTCTCCAGAAATTCAGCATCAAAACACTGTGGATTCTCCCAGTAAAACCCAACCTACTACATCAAGGGTCAGTGTGCCATCCCCAAGTAAGCACACTACACTTAGCAGCATGGTTGGTGAAAAGGACATCTTGTTAAAAAGGTCCTTTCAAACAGATTGATCTCTACTTTGTTAAGCAGCTATCTATTCTAACGTGTGCAAATCCTACACTTCTTCAAGGCTGGCATAAAGCAACTTGGTGGACAGACCAATAGAAGCTTCTGTCCTAGAGTTCCTTCTAGAGGGTGCAGGTAAAAGCCTATTGTGCAGCACCCTCAAGGTTCAAATTTCTGCACTTTCAGTCTTTCTGGAAGTCAGATTTGCGGATGAGACATTGGTGAAGAGGTTCTTGACAGCAATTTCCAGACGGCGTCCCCCTGCATTTAAGAACTACCCGGGTTGGGTCCTTTTAGTGGTTCTCAAGGGGTTACTTAATCTTCCATTTGAATCAATCGGATCTTGTTCTCTTCAAATGCTTACGCTTAAAACAGTGCAATTGGTGGTGATTTTGGCAGCTATGGCAAATCCTTATTGCACTATTTAAGCAAGACAAGATTATTTTGAAACCAGATATAGCCTTTTTACCTAAGGTGGCATTGTTTTTTTTTTCACAGAACACAGGGGGTGGTCATTCCTTCTTTCTGTTCCAATTCATCTAATACGGAAAAAGCAGTATTGCAGGGGATAGATGTAAGAAAGTGCCTCATGTAGTACTTCAAAAAATCCAGCACCTGGAACAAATCCAGCAATCTGTGCTCGTTTCAGGATCTATAAAGGGAGTTAGAGCCTCAAAAAGTACCATCGCTAGATGGATAAGATTAACCATATCTGAAGCGTACATACATCTAAAGAGGTCTCCCACCGGAGCATGTGATGGCACATTCTTCCAGAGCTTTGGCCTTGTCATGGGCAGAAAGACCATGGTCTACCCCAGATCAGATATGCATTCACGACCACCTGGACCAGCTTCCTTAGGTTTGTCAAGCACTACAGGATAGATATGCTTACCAGTCAAGATCAGGATTTTGGGAGAAAAGTTCTGCAGGTGGTTGTCCCCCCAAGTAAGTGATGTTTTGCTGGTCATCCAACTTTCTCAATTCAGAATTACTTGTACAAAGATTTTCTGGGAATAAATATGGTGAATGTTGCTCCAATCAACATAATCTGTTAAACATAACCAGCATGGTGTCAGAGACCTCATGGAGATAAGGTGTTAATTGCATTTGCAAAATTTGAGCTAGCAGGTGTTGTTAATTACCGTCCAGAGAGAGTTGTTAAAACAGCATTGCATGTGGCAGACAATAGATGTATCAATGCCTCTATTCAAGCTTGGCTTCTCCATTTTTACATAAATGGCCTCTCTCATACCCCTTTTAAACCAGTCCTCCTCCCTGTCTGGATGATTAGCTGTCTTCAAAGGAGTGACCCTTTTTCTTTAGATGTAGGTACACTGCTGAATCCTGACCCGAGGGTTTTGCCCTTCTATGCTGTGCCATACGCTGGTGTAACTGCTCTTTTGTTTCACCGACCTACAATTATGTGCACTCCTCACTGCACTGAACTGCGTACACAATGTTGTTCATCTTGTGTTTTGGCGTTGGGTCTTTTGGGTGAACCAGATTCTGCCTGTGTATTGCTGGGTTCAAAGCAGACAGGGATGTGATGGTTTTTTTTTAAAGTCCTTCTGAGTTTCTCAGACACCCCAGCTACACATGGAACAACCATATTTTTTTTTTGTCATGCATTTCACCCTCACTGGTATTCTTGGTGTTCTTTTCTCTTCTTCCTCTGTTTTGATAAAGGCCCAGTCTGGATACCCACAAGTTTTAAGGGCTCCTCTGAGGTGTTTCAATTCCTTTGCCTTGGCCTCGGTACAGGAGGGTATATTCTCTGCCTGGTTTAGAGTTCTGGTGACTCCCAGTTTGTGATTTAGAGGGTGGTGGGAGTCAAATAGCAGGTACTGGTCCATCAGTGTTGGTTTTCGGTAGACCTCTTTTTCTAGCCTTCTTCCCTCTTCTACTGTTGGTAAACAGTCCAAAAAAGCCAGTTTGTTGTTTTGCATATCTTTCCGTGTAAACTTGATGTTATGATGCACTGAGCTGACGTGGTCAGTGAAAGCCTGAAACTCTTGTTTGTGAATCTTAACCCAAGTGTCATCCACATATCTGAACCAATGACTGGGTGTAATTCCCTTGAAGGTGGTCAGGACCTTCTTTTCTACTTCCTCTGTGTACAGGTTCACCACAATAGATGACAATGGAGATCCCATGGCACAGCCATGTTTTTGCCTGTAGAACTTGTCTTTATACTTGAAATAGGTGGTACTCGGGCCTAATAAGGCACACACTTGATTTGGATTAAGTTTTGTTGCCACCCTGGTCATGTTCAACAGACTATGTTGATTGGAGCAACATTCACTGTATTTATTCCCAGATTTTTGTACAAGTCATTCTGAATCGAGTAAGCTAGTTGGATGACCAGCAAAACGTCTTCAAGGAAAAAAAATCAGCAAATCCAGTTGCCTTGATTTATTTTTTACAGATATACCATGACCTGGATGAATGAGAACCTCCACAGACAAAATTGCAGATTACCTTTTTTAGATGCTCCTTCTGAAAATTCAGATTGCATTATTGCTTGTGAGCAGGACTGTCTGTCCTAGCAAAGGGGGAAAAACCTCAAGTCATTGTATATTAATCACATTTAAAAAAATTTCGCTCAGTCTGTCATTCTATTTTCACACTGGCATCTATTCAGAACACTAGAACCTTCCTGTAGTGTCTTATGTATAATCCCGCTCCAAACAAACGCTAGAAAAGTATGAAATTAATTTTAGGTATGCTGTGTGAATGAGAACACCTAACAAACGAACTGGGGATTTCTCAAATTTGGCTGAAAATATGCGTACAAGGTATAATCAAAAATACTTAGCCTATGCCTCTTAGAGGCCTCTTCCCCACTGTACAACCACTCATCTTTGTGGGTCACAGTTTCTTTGTCCTCTTTGTACAGTGCAGAACCAGCAGTCCTCAATTGCTTGTGAGAATATCAAGGGCTCACTCACTTCCCATGAGAAGAGGAGAACACAAGCTGTCAGGAGAGCAAGAAATAAGGTAAGTATTCTTCTACTTTAAACCTCCTGTAGAATAAACAAGTTTTAACCGATGATTTAAAAAAAAAAAGGTCTCCGTATTGTAATTATTTTACAATTATGCTCATGTCAGCATTGTGCATGTTTATGCTAGTTTTGGGACTCACGGCGATGCTATTGTCTTTAGGATAGAATTAACTATTGAACAAAAAATATCGCTCAGCAGTAGATTTTTTCAGGTTTTAGAACACCTGTAGTGCATGGAGGTACCCCACAGGCAGCTCAGTTTTCCAATAATATTAATAATGTAAGATCATTGGAAACTTGTGGGGATCATTCCAAATTTTTTGTTTTCTTGCCGTTCTCAGTAAAAGCCCCAAAAAATTGGGTGACAGTGTTGAATTACTGCAGTATACAAACAGACCGCACTATCCAGAGAATCCAATCCTGCAGACTTTATTGAAATTCACAGCAAATCCAGTATATCAGTGAATAAAAGTGTATAAAACTAAGATTGATATTATAACACATGTAAATGAATAGATCAAAGGTTTGGAAACTTGTGGGGATCATTCCAAATTTTTTGTTTTCTTGCCGTTCTCAGTAAAAGCCCCAAAAAATTGGGTGACAGTGTTGAATTACTGCAGTATACAAACAGACCGCACTATCCAGAGAATCCAATCCTGCAGACTTTATTGAAATTCACAGCAAATCCAGTATATCAGTGAATAAAAGTGTATAAAACTAAGATTGATATTATAACACATGTAAATGAATAGATCAAAGGTTTATGTAAAAAAAACTGCATCCACAGTAATAAAAAGTGTAAGTGCACGTTAAAAACAATATATATATATATCGGAAAAAATTATCACAAACTAACTTCTTGATCAATCTACAATGATAATGTATTAACCATACATGAAATATCCAATGTAAAGAACATTCTCAATCTACAATATTATATAAAAGACGATAAATATCCTACCATAAATATTCTAAATAAAGTGTTGAGTCGTCTCATTAATGGATATACATTGATCATTAGCATAGTCACCTAATTGATAGTATTTTTAGGAAACAGATGATTACTAAATATCTTTCTTATCATAAAGGTCTTATAATAACATATAAATAATAAAATATTGAATATCATAATATATGCTCTAAGAACATTAAATATGATACATACTATCTGGAAACTACACTACTAAGGCTAGTTAGGCGAACATAGAAACCCACAAAAAGTAGCTGAATGGTCCTATGTTTATTTAAAATACTATATTCTAATAACCATCAATAAAAAGATCTTCTAACACAGGTGTCCCAGGCAAATGCCCAGAACCTTCCTCTCAATATTTCAGAAAATGTCAAAAGCACAAATATATTATTAAGTGATAAATAAGACCAGAATCCATTAAGACTCTTAACGGTTCAGATCACTCATAATAATATGTAACATCCCACTCAAAGTTTAAACTTTTAAGGATGTGGGTGTCTAGCTTGAAAATCCAAAAAACTTCCCTTTTTGACAAAAGGGAAGCTTGATCCCCTCTTCTTAAAGGTCTATTAACTGTTTCTATAATCTGTACCTTCATACTTTTAATATTACTATTATGATAGTGACAAAAATGTTTAGCTACGTTAGTATTCTTAGAGGTTCTAATATTGGATAAATGATCTCTCATGTGGTCACACAGTCGTCTTGTGGTCTTACCTATATACTGTTTGTGACAGATGGTACAAGAAATTATATATATAACAAATCGGGTCTGACCATTGACTAGCTGGTTAATTTTAAATGTTGTCCCATTAGAATAAGAAGTCAGGAGATGATTATCACCCAAAATACTGCAGCTTGAACATCGGGCTGCATTACATCTGTATAGACCTGTTGTTCTTAACCAATT
>NW_017306401.1:1743260-1758256 GCF_000935625.1 Nanorana parkeri | reverse complement strand
TATATATATATATTAATATCGGAAAAGTAATCAAACTAACCTCTTGATCAATCTACAATAATAATGTATTATCCATATATGAAATATCCAATGTAAAGAACATTCTCAACCTACAATATCATATAAAAGACGATAAATATCCTACATTAAATATTCTAAATAAAGTATTGAGACATCTCATTAATGGATATACATTGATCATTAGCATAGTCTCCTAAAAATACTAATTATCCATTAAGTAACAGATGATTACTAAAAATCTTATCATAAATGTCTTATATTAAAATATAAATAATAAATATGAAATATCATAATATATGCTCTAAGAACATGACATTTTATAGATATTATCTGGAAACTACACTACTAAGGCTAGTTAGGAAAACAGAGAAACCCACAAAAGTAGCTGGATGGTCCTAGGTTTATTTGAAATACTATATTATAAGAGCCATCAAGAAAAATATTTCATCTAACACAGGTGTCACAGGCAATTGCCCAGAACCTTCTCAATATTTCAGAGAATGCCAAAAGTACAAATATATTATCAAGTAATAAAGACCAAAATCCATCAAAACTCATAACTGTTCAAATCACTCATAATAATATGTAACATCCCACTCAATGTTTAAACCTTTAGGCCTGGTTCACACCTAGGCGTTTTACAGCGCTGATCGAAGCGCTGTAAAACGCTCAAACAGTCAAGTCCCATTATGTTCTATGGGCATGGATCCCACCTAGGCGTATTTCAGTGTGTTGTGACGCGCTGAAAAACGCCCTACGACCAAAGAAGTACAGGAGCTTCTTTGGGGCGTATTTCCACGCGTTTCCAAGGGCTACCTGGCTGTATCCCAATAGATACACGCGGCAAATACGCCCCAAAGAAGCTCCTGTACCTCTTTGGGCGTAGGGCGTTTTGTAGCGCGTTCATATGGCCTGTAATACGCCCAGGTGTGAACCATACCCATAGGAAATAATGGGATTTCGGTGTTTGAGTGTTTTGCAGAGCGTAGGAACGCGCTACAAAACGGCCAACTGTGAACGGGGCCTTAGGAATGCGAGTGTCTAGCTTGAAAATCCAAAACACTTCCCTTTTTGACAAAAGGGAAGCTCAATCCCCTCCTCTTAAAGGTGTATCAACTCTTTCTATAATCTGTACCTTCATACTTTAAATATTACTATTATGGTAGTGACAAAAATGTTTAGCTACATTAGATTAGGCGTTGAATTACTACTTATATTTATTTATTTGTTTTTGTAGCAAAGCAGCTAAGGTTAGCCAGTAAACATGTTAAAAGGAGCCTGGAGCTCCGGCTTCCGGCATTCAGTATTTATATATAATATTTCTCATTTACTTTAAACCTGGCAATGTATAAACAGTATACAAATACATTGTATATTCCCTTTAAAACTAACATAGATGGTCATGGTGCACAATGGGAGGGATAGCCCATAGATAGGCCACTATGCAATACAAAATTCCCCAACATTCAGTGCTGTAAATCAACAAAGAGGATCTGTCTGAGAGATTGTGAACTGTAAGAAAAGACATTGAAGGAAAAGCAAAAAGAACAAAACATGTCAAAGGTGAACTTGACGAAAACATCAAACAATGAAGTTGAAACAGAGTGCTATATTTAAGTTATTTCTAATTCTATTCATATTTGTAAATGTAACCTTTTTCCTTTGGTTTTAAATCTGAGCATCATTTACATGGAAATTCACAAGGTTTCATATGGTCTTCTCCTCTGTAGCTTTGTTTTGAATTGTAAGTCCGGCCATGTCTGCTCTTGGCTCCTCGATACTATTCCAATCTTCTAAGCATCACACAATGATTAAACTGCAGACATCAAGATTCTGGGTGTAAAGTGTGTGCACATAAAAGTATGCCTTTGCTTTACATAGATTGCCCTAAAGCTATTGTCGGTTGCAATAAGTGGCTTCTAAAGAGCCAGTAACTCATTCTGTCTGGCTTGCAACCTGCTGCCAACTCTACAATATAGGAAAAGAGATATCCGCTCTAAGTAATATACCATGTCACGTACTAATGGTATCTGTGATTGAATCTATCACAGATTGTAGCATAATGGTGAATACACAATGTTTACTACTGTGCTCACACTGCCACTGCAGAAAGATACAATATATACACTTAGTGGTATTGAGTATCTGTGCACATGCAAAACACAGAAAGGAAATCAGATATTCCTTTGTAGCTATTCAAGCATTCACAATGATGATGATTTTAATTTCATGTCATGTTAATATACAGTTTAGCACACATAGTTTGATCCAGCTTTTCAGCTCCACAGTCTTTAAACTGTAGTTCCACTTTAATGGTGTATTTTCAGTGACATTACATGCTAAAGTAAGTTTTTAATATTTATCTAAATGTTATTTTCAGTAGTATTTTTCTTTGTTACTTTATGTCTGTTACTTGTGTTGAATATTGTATTCCTAGTGTAAGCTTGGAGGTTCTGCCTTATAGAGGGTTCTTGGTTTTTTTTTTGTCCTCTGGTCAGACCTGACCCATAAATTGCAATGATAGAGAACATTGAAGCACTGGTCATTGTGCAGTTCTTGTAAGCAGGACCTGCAAATATAATGAACAAATATGATAGCACCCATGTACAGATACATTTACAACCTATACGCTAAAAAACAGTCTAGAAGAGACATGAAAAGCCTGTGATTTGCTTTAAACCACTTACGGACTTTTGGGTGTATGAGGCCCAAAAACCTGAATCCAAATACATTTGATGTACTTGGTATACCCACTGTTCCCACATTCTTCATTCACTAATGCATTGTAACAATATTGCAACTATGTATTTTGTTCTTATGAGCAGATCAAAAGTTCATCCTTTGGATTACTCATAATGGCAGAGCCAAGAAAAAATAGGTTTTTAAAAAGTAATTTCTATGTATCTCCAATTTACATGTAGCAAACCCTAAATAGCCAAAAATAATTCCTACCCTTTCCTTCTCACCTTAGCTAGCTTTCCTGTTTCTTTTCTCGACATAATTTTTTTTCTGTAACAATGCATGACTAGCAATATATAAAATATACGTACATGTATACACTAACCAGATGACATTTCATTTTCTAAGCATTGTCTATCATAGACTATCAGCACTGCTGATCTCCTGCATCTTCTTTACTGCCACTTAGGGCTTGTTCACACCAAATGCCAACCAGATCTGCATGAGTTTCTGCACACGCAGTGCAGTGTGTTATACCACGTTTTTTGACACATTTTTGATGTGTTCTGGGCCGTTTTTGGTTAAAAAAAAAACAAATATATTTTTTTTGTTTAAAATGGGCTTTCAGTACGTTCCAGGGCATTTGCATGCGTTCCAGAGCAGGTAAAATAGGGCTTGCTGCAGTTTTTGGGCCCAAAACACTATTGGAATACATTGGACGTAGTTTTGATCTGGTCTGCCACTGCTCTGCTCTGCTCCTGGAACGCGCTTGGTGTGAACAAGCCCTTAATGTCTGCATGTACTTGTTACAGCAACTGCTGCACATTATTTCCCTGGGAAGTTTTTCTAAGAGTGACCACAGTGGATCATGTCTGTGCAATGTGCACCTAGGCAGCTGCTTGTATTCCCCATTGGGAAAGCATGTGACAGGGTGACAATGCAAAAGAACAATTGTGAGAAAGGGACAGGGTGTTGTCACTGAACCTTCATTGTAGGATCACCAGGTGTTACTCTTCTGAAAGCTGCATACAGTCATATAAATAAATACTTCCTTGAAAAACATTTTCCTTCCTACCTAGCAGCGCTGCATTATGATTGCGCCTTTTTCTTTCTAACAGGGTTATTCACAAAAGGGTGAAGAGTTTGGAGAAGGCAGGGAAAGTGAACAATCTAGAACAACATAGCTGAACTGGAAAGTGAGCAGATATTTTGGCCTAGATTGTTCACTTCTCCTGTCTTCTCCAATCTCTTTGCCCTTTAGTGAATAGACCTGTAAGTCTTTTCATGGCTTTTTTTGTTTTGTTACCTCCTTGGTCTTTTTACTGTTTTTAGGGAAGCAAGTGAATTAAATTTCACCAGTACTTCACTCTAATAGTTTTGCAAGACCTGCAGTTTTGTGCAGACATTTTTATGATGATTGTCAGTCAAGGTCCTTGTGTTAATGGAAGATTGACATCTATCTATACTCTTAGCAAAATAAAATAAACAGCTAGAATCATAACAAACTGATTCAATAAGATATTGACAACACCTCGAAGGTGAAATTATAATGACATTGAGATCTTCATTTTGCTACACTTTAAAAGAAAAACAGTCATCCATCTTTTTACACTGCTCACATTGATTGAGGATTGTATTGAATGACAAGACTATGTACACAAATTGATATTGTCCTTGGAGAAGCCATGCAGACTGATATTTTCATAAGAGCAGCTCAGGAGAACTTTGTCTTAAAGCCGACCTTTACATTGCAATATGAAATTTCTAAAAAAAACATTCCCATATGCATTAATATACAATAACCAAAATAAACATATTTAAAACACTGTATTTTCTGTTCTATCTATTTTGATGTTTAAATTTTGGTATTGCAATGTAGCGGGTGGCCATGTTTGAAGAGGGCAAATGGTCCTCTTTCTGTGCCTTCTTGTTGCATCACCAAGGGTAAATCCCACGCCTGCACAGCTTCTTTATTTTCCACGGCCGCACCCCCTCTTGGCGATGCACCCAGGGTAAGACTAATCCAGCCTGCTATTCATCTGAGTTGCCCCACTCAATTTGGCCGCCAGAGTAAGACAAGCGTCCTCCCGCAAAGGAGAAGTAAAGAGAATCGGAGACCTCAATGAGGCTTCTTAAGCTGTGCAGGTGAACAAGATGTCGTTTTAATAAACTTCCCCTATTAATGTACCAGACCCTCCCTGACACTTGTTACTTTCCTCTTTTGACCCTGTCACCACAGAGGAAGTTACAAAGCTCCTCTCTTACACCCACCTCACCACTTGCCCCATGGACCCTGTTCCCTCAAAACTACTTCGGTCACCCTCTTGCTCTATGCTACACTCTCTTACTCACATTTTCAATCTTTCACTCTCTACTGGAATCTTTCCTACCCCTCTCAAACATGCACTTGTCACCCCAATACCAAAAAAACCTTCACTGGACCCTACCAACCTCAATAATTTCAGACCTATCTCCTTACTCCCATTCACCTCTAAATTACTAGAACGCCTTATCTACAACCGCCTGAGTTGCCACCTCGCTAATAACCTTTTGGACTCCTTTCAGTCCGGCTTTCGCCCTCAACACTCCACTGAAACAGCCCTCCTAAAACAATGACCTAATATTAAAATAAAAAATATTAACAGTCACTTATAAAGCCATCCACAACTCTGCCCCCGGATATATTTCAGACCTTGTCTCAAAATATCACCCTAACTGTCCACTACGCTCTTCCCCTTCCCTCCTCATGTATCATTTCCCCCTCCTCTTTCAGATTGTAAGCCCCCAGGGGCACTGCCCTTCTTACCATCTTGTCTTGAATTGTATTGTAATTGTAATGTCTTCCTTACATTGTAAAGCGCTGTGCAAACTGTTGGCGCAATATACTATGTAATAATAATTTCAGTGATAAGGTAATCCCGGTGTGCATTGCTTTTGGCGCACTGATGTCATTTTTGCCCTTTCAAAGCAGGAAGTGAATGACTTGACATGTCTATGTTATTATTAATAATCATACATAGAAGGGTTGGTAGAATTAATTTTTTAGTGTAAAGGTCTGATTTAAAGAGCTGTGAAACCCAAATTATCTTCATAGTCATAAAGGTATTTTATAAATTTATGAGAGCGTGAAAAAATAGTCTATACACAGACATTTCTGTTTTCCTTCTGACATTCATTTGTAAAGGTTCTTTTTTTTTAGCATTGTTATTACAAGTACATTCCTGGTTGATGATTAAAAAAATAAAGCACATTTCCAGACAGTGATGCCAAGATTTCCTTTGTGAAATGTTCCAAAAAATGTTATCGATGCCAATGCTTTTTTCTTTTTAGAACAATCAGGTGTACAGTCGCATGATTAAATGTACGAGGGGAGTGCTATAGTCAGAAGCATGAAAAGACTATACTGCTATAGAACTGAAACAACTTAAAATTTAACCTTTAACAGTAAACAGCCTAGCCAACACACCACATCAGCAAGCATCATTAAGATCAGAAATTCGGTTCCCCTAGTCCCTCACAGCAAATCCTGTATAAGATTGCTCCGTCACCATATGCAGGGCAAAGTAAAGTACATCTAATTTGCCTAATGTACTCTTCAGTTTTTCTGTGCTGCACCAGGCCATGTATTTGAAAGCAGCTATGATTTCTAAAAGGTGGACATTACATATTTAATTTCTTGGAACTTGGACCAAGACTTGAAACATTTCTTGATATTAGGGCATCTATTTCTCAGTGTGTTGGTGTTGTTTATTAACATTAGGTTGAAAAAAGTTTCCGGGGAATCTTCCAAATTGGGGTATTTGGTGGACGGCCAATTTATCAGGATAGTTTCCTTGATAGGAGGAATAAAGTTTCACATCCGGTTAAAGCTGTCACGTGGCCACCAATTCCCTCCAGATGACTTTCACTAAATACATGCTGGAGACCAATGGAGGGGCATAATGATGTGCAGATACCTGTGATTTTACACATGTAAGATATAACCTCTTGCCAAAAAGTAATTGTTGGGCATTGCCATATAGATACAGTTGGGACAGTCAATTTTGCACTTAGGACAGTATGTAATCCAGTAGAAAGAAGACATTTAAAAGGTATGGTTAGTTTGCAACCAGCTCTTTTGGAGGGATCAGCCAGTGTCTATAGGGGAGATTTAGTGCTGGTGCAAACCCAGGCGATCTGTGACTGCACGGCAATCGTGCATGATACCACGCGGATTGCCGCATGGTCACGGAGTCGCCCATCACAGACAATCGTGCTGTGGGTCTTTTGTTTGCCCACCTCTGGAAGCGCTCTGGGCATGTGGTTCTGTATATGGAGGGGTTGTATTTATTTATAATGTTTTTATTTTTTTCTGTTGGTTGAACTCAATGGATTTGTGTCTTTTTTTTTTTTAAAACCTATGTAACTATGAGTGTATAGAACAATATATATTGAATGCATCTCCATTTGATTTCAAACTGATCGCCTTTTACTCACTTTTTGCATGTGTGATCTCAATGCAAAAAATGGAGGGTGTCATTAGAAGAACGGGAACGTACAGACCGCAATAAATAGTGTCCCCAACAGTGTCCCTGTTGGAGAAATTCCACATCACTTTCTGTCTTGATAGGAAGTGCGGAGATATCTCTCCAAAATTAACAAAGATTGCAATAAAAACCTAACTCACACTTATACCTTTCCTCGCTTTATCCAACTTAAAAAAACATTTTTGTTGCTGAAGCTGGGCATAAAGTTTTTTGTGCAAATGTGATTGGGCATGACTAATGTGTACTTTAAATGAGCCATAGGAATTCTACACTAACAAATACATTTCATACTGTAAGAAAATAATCATGCTAACATTATTATGCTTTGAAGAATTCATGTTTTTACATATACATGTGAAAAAGATGGTATTTTTGCCAGTCACACTAGCAGGGTCAGCTTTCAACTGAGCCATCTTATCTCACCCCTGTCTGATGAGATCTTTCCTACTATGTTTGTGAGTTCTTGAGGCCTTGCCTCACACTGGCCCTAGTAGATGACCGTTACACATCCCAACATGACTTCTTAGAGATCCACAGAGGATAGCCCTGACCTCAGCTAAAACTCTCCTAATGTTTCTGGGGGCATTTACTCAGTATTCCCCAAAGGAACTCATTCTAATATAGAACTTGGGACCCCTGTGGCTATAGGGCTGCAAAGCCTTTTTCAGTTCCACCATGATGGACCAAGGCATCTCTGATATCTATGGACTTCCTATCTCTTTGTGCCCAGCTACTGAATCATTCAGTCCATAGGGGTTCTAAGTGTGCTTTGGGTCCACCGATGGCAAAATCTTTCTCTGAAGCTCCTGTAACAATGAACCAGACTTGTTCCCTTTCTTAGATGATGTTGGGGGATATTAGTCCCAACCATACAGTTTCCTTTAGTGACATCTTTTTTTTTTTTGCACTTTAGTCTTCTCCATCCTATATTTTCTGCATGGCAGGAATAAACTATCGCTGGGGTGCTTTGTGTTCACGATAGAGCAGACAGCTCTCGCTGCTACCCTAATACACACAATCCCCATGGGAGATCGTACGTGTCCCGTGGTCCTCGTGGGTTTGGACTGGTTGGATTCAAGCCCTTCTACTGGGGCTGATTTACAACCTCTATGGAAAGTTCCTCAAAATGTTTTCCTTGCTCCTTTTGCTTAATCAGGTAATTGGTGTTATATTTTCGGGTTAGATTCCTCTTCCTCTCTGCACTGCAGTGGGCACTTTGCTGGATTAGAGGACTTGTATTCCTAGGTAGACAGACCTTGCAGAGCTTTTGACTGTCGGGTTCTAATGACATTTTTAGGTTTCCTTGTGGACAGCTATGCCCATCCACTTTATGTTCAGTGTTGCTGCACCTGTATGGGGTAGTTGTTTTACCATGCGTGTCTATTTTATTAAGGGTCAGTCTCTCTGACTTAAGGTAATTCCATTGGGATTGTTTTCAACTTCTTAGGTCCTTAACCACCCCCTTCTGGTAGTATGCTAGATAGTTCCCCATCTTAAATATCTTCTACCAGATTGGATATCCCTATTCCTCTTTTTTGAGCCATTTTTCTCTTCTTCCTAGGGTTAAAAGTTTAAAGTAGATCCTTAGACTGACTATTCATGTTAAATGTGATTTTTTTTTAATGTCGGGTCCACTTTACATTGAATCTCAGTATAATTTTGCTATCTTGTTTATGCTATCGCTATGCTTTGTTTTCTTTAATGGGTAAATGATGCTGATAATTATCATGCACCATCTGTGTACCTGCCCTAACAGAAATGGTCTTGGTTTTCTCTCTTTTGATCAGGCTAAACTGGGTTCCATTCAGCCTTATTACAATCCAGTATTGATTTCTCTTTAGTGCTGTAAATTAACCAAATCCACATTATTAAATGATGCTCCATTTAATTGTCCTAATGAGCTCCGAACTTTTGTTTTTTTAAACACAAACATTAGTAGATTTCTACAAATACAGGCCAAGTTTAAAGACTGTTTGTTCAACTTGTGTAAATAGATTTTGTTCTACATAACTTGTTATTTACAATTAAATCTTTCTGTTTACTTTAACTTGTGGAGTCTCCTTAATTAGTAACTTTTCCTGCAATAATGAAATGTGTATTTTTTTTAAGTATGGACAGTGTGCCTTGGGATGTAGTCAGGACAGAATATAGTCATTTTAATTGGACACCATTCGCTGGAGAAGTTTTGTTGTACAGTAAATAAAGTATACTGCAAATATTATATTTCGGTAAATATCAATAATTTTATTAAATTATGAAACTAAGATGGACTAATACATAGCAAAAACCTAACAACACTAAAATATGACCTCAAACAGCATAGATCCTAGCTGGGACCTCCAAATGCATGGCAAACTCCTGTAGACCTATGTATTAGTGCATATTTCCAATCACAACTGCAATGGGCAATTTAGTTATACAAAAAGGAACCAAAAGTAAGCTAAAATAAGAATACAACACCCATTTTGTTTCTTCTATAAGAGCACATGTGACTTAGAATACATGAATACAGTGTACTAGATGTGCCCTAAATATTTCAACCCCTATATATAAATAAGAGTGGTTGTGAGTGAACCCCAGATAAAAAAAACAAACCTACAAAAACAAAACAAAGAAAATGAGAAAAGCAGTGCAACAAGAATACATTTTCAAGAGGGATGAGGGAAGTAGGGGTTTACGGCAAAAAAATATGGTAACTAAAATTATCCATGAACGACCGTTAAAAAGCCTTTATATGTCATGAACTTAGAGTGAATAATTACCCAGCAATTATTGCTCTCACTCTGACATTTGTGGGAATACCTAACTTGTGGTGCAATTGCTGTTTACATACGTGTTCTTACCCTATATGTGTATTTGCACTTGTGTGCGTGTCTGGGGCAACAGGGTTGCTTTATCTTTATTTTATTTTAATTTACATTTTGAACACTTTTTTTTTTCTTCTTTTAACTTTGTTGCTATCACAAGTCGGCTAACCCCTATGTAATAGCATTGGGCGGGTGACAGATACCCTTTATGGGAGGCATCATGGTTATATTGGGCCTCTGTTCTCCACTTCAGCTAACAACATATTGGACTGTGCTTGGCCAGCTGTTTACCCAGCATTTCAGTTGTGAGTCTGACAGCACTTTACCTGAAAGTGCTAAGAGCACATCATTTTCCAGGTTTATTGATCACAGAGCAGATTGATGTTTGCTCACCATCCAGACTACATTTGCTATGGTCTCTGGCTTTTTAAGGCAACAGGAGAGCCTGGGAACGGCGTTGGGTTGGTGCACAGCAAATTCACAGCTGTTGCTTATTTTAATCACTTGTCATCATATAGATGTCAAATGGTTATAACAAAGTAATACATATATAATTCTATAGGAGGAATAAAACATTCCTTAGGTAAAATTGTCTTGCAAAAATGTTTAAAAATTTAAGTTTATATGAAGTCTATTGACAAAAAAAAGCAAACCACTAATAAAACAATACATTTCTTTTTCAACACAATACTGAAGAAATCAATAAACAAATTGAATAAAAATTAGAAAAAATTATTAATAGTTATAGAAAAATAGAATCGAACACAACCAGCAGGAGAAAAAGGAAAAGGAGGAAAAGTAAAAGAAGGATTTAATTAGGGCTGATTAGTGTAAACAAGGGGGTCTATAAGAAGTTAAACATGAACAAGTTAAAGAAAAAAAAAACTTGTCAGGTTGCTTTAATTGACATTATTCACAGATCAAAGTTCATCATTTTGAGCTGCAGATGAATGGAAATACAAAAGTAGCAAAGCTAGCTTATATCTTTGGAAAATGGGGAGGGGGGGATAGACTGTTCACTTTTCAATGGAATTTGCATATTACAGAGGAAGTTTACCTTAGCTTGGCAAATGTGGTCAATTTTCAGTTTCCCAAAATTATCATGTGCAAGAAAAAAAAAGGGGAAAAAAGGATTTTTGCTTGCACATGATTGGGTGATGGAGGTCAGCAGAGATTCACCTAATTTGATAATCTTAGGGAAATTTCTCCTGCAAACTGCCAACTCCCTTGCAAAGTTAACAGCCTATTTGCCTTTAGCAAAATGTGTCAGAAGGTCCATTTTGAGAACAGCTGCTTTACACAGCAATTCTCTCGTATATCCCTGCCTTCAACCATTGTGTTTCAGTTTTTTGCTAGTGTCCTATAATATTGGGTGCCTTTTCCTCAGCTCTGAGAAATAATCTCCCTATAAATTTGTAAACCTTTTATTATTTTTTTCAAAAAATATTCTGTTCAACTTTTCTGGGGCTTCTTTTATCAGCAGTTCAGAAACGCTGTTCCATGCTCTTTCTCCCACGTTTCAGCCTAGAGAAAGCACCATTCTGCTGCAAGCTTACAGGAGAAAATAGTGCCAGTGCATGAATGACATAAAACACTATATTTCTAATGTTTTTCTTAAACGACAAACCAATTAATCCATAAAGCTATACAACATCTGTGTGCTTGTATTCAGTGAAAAATCAGGTATAATGTATATACAAAAGTGATCTTATATTGCAATAGTAGAGCCCAATGTATTGCTTCAAATCAATTATGTGCTGCAAATAGGTGATCTCCTCGTGCTTGAACCGGACCCCTAAGGTAAAACACTCGCCAGAGTTTTTTTTGACTGTTAAAGACAGTCAAGAAGAGCTTGCTTGTCAGGTGTGAATCTGGTCCCAAACGATCGAGTACTCAACCTCTAGTACTCTTTCACGCTCTCCTTGGTGATGGAAACTCCTGTGTCCACAATCCCATGCCCAAATCAGAAAAAAATATATGGAATCGCTCATTGTGCAGCCAATAATAATAATTGGAAACGGACATAGAGGCTAATAATTATCTTGGCATTATTAGCATATATGTCAGTTTCCAGTAATTATTAGTATCTATGTCCTTTTATACTGAGTAGGTTGATATTTTAGATACGTCCTACATGTACTTATTTATATGTATATTTCTGAGATTTTTGTTTACATATTTTTATACACTATGAATTACGGATGAATTTGGTCATTTTGTCATATTGTACCCATTATGATTCTAGCCACTATTCATGCATGACCCTCTATTCATTAGAGATGAGGAGACCTCTAGTGATGGAGTTTCATAATGGTAATTGGGATTTGTCAATGAGAGCACTATAAAAAGCAGGGACGAAGTGGTCTCAGTGAGATCTGCCATCCTTTGCAAAAGTCTTGATGATGAAACTCATTAGGGGCGGATCCCACTGACGCTGTTCCTGATCGTACGAGATAGCGGAAGGAGCACATTGTGTATTCCCGGCTGGATTTTAAAGTTTTAAACGTGAGTGTATACAATTTTTAATAAAGTTTACATTATTGGCTACACAATGAATGATTCCATATATTTTTCTGATTTGGGGATGGGATTGAGGGCAGGGGAGTTTCGATCACCAGGGAGACCGTGAAAGAGTACTAGAGAGGTCGAGTGCTCGATTGTTTGGGACCAGGTTCACGCCTGACAAGCAAGCTCTTGTTGACTCTCTCTCACAGTCAAAAAACTCTGGTGAGTCTTTTACTTAAGGGGTATGTTTCAAGCACAAGTAGAGGGTCACCAGTTTGCAGCACAGAATTTCAAGCACAGTGTTGTTCCCTATACATCGGGCTGGACTTGGGACTACTGCAATATAAGATCACTTTTGTGTATACATTATACCTTATTTTTCACCAATTACAAGCACACAGATGTTGTATAGCTTTATGGATTAATTGGTTTGTCGTTTAAGAAAAACATCATACATATAGCTCTGTATGTCATTTATGCACTGGCACTATTATTGCTGATTGGTTAAAACACTTAGACATGTGTTTAACAAACACATTTTATATTGAATGTTTATTTTGCACAATCATATGGAAGAGGGAGTTATGGATATTTAGTGCTGTGCAATAACCACTTTACATTATCCAAAAGCATTACACTTTGGGCATAGCAGCTTTATATTTGGCCAATTATAAAAATCCTGAGCGCTGAATAGTTTTTAGACCAAGCTTACTGGAGAGCCTGTTCATGTGTGACTTGTCAAAATTATATGATAGTCTCTCCTTTAAGAATGGAGCACTCTCTGCTTTGTTAAGGCCACAGTTTGCGCAGTGAAATTCAGTGTAAAGGTGCCCATACACTGCACGATTCTCGTACGAGAATCGCAGGAAATCCCGCGATCATGCAGTGTGAATGAAGACGCGCGACCGTTTCTACTGTACGGTCGCACATCTTTTGTCTAAGGAACATTCTAGAAAACGATGCTCGGGAGACAAATGCCGAACGGGTCGTTGTGCACACGCGCACACTGCCCGTTCAGCATTGCGGCCATCGGAAAGCACGATCTGCCTGTCCAAGATGGGCAGATCGTAAGTTTTTTTAAATTACTTTACAACCCGCGCAAGACTAAGGTCTTGCGATGGTTGTAAAGTGTATGGCCACCTTTATGGAGAGTGGAAAGCAATATCCTTTTTCCTATATAAATGAGCCTCTAAAAGAGTCACTGATCATTTCCATCAAGTCCATCAGGTGTAGCTGTTCTAGGTCAGCTACTTAGGGGGAATATCCCCAAATCTTGCATCTTCAAACATAAAAATCCAGATTTTTTCATTTTTAGTTGCCATGTGTGTGTTTGTTTTTTCCCCCCTCTGTTTTAAACCTCTTATATGCCTCATTAGGATAAATGAACCTCAGGTTTTTCAGACCAAGTATTTAATTTATACAGCATATCATTTTGAGAGATTGCACTGTTCATGCGTTTTGTTGCCTCTGCAAAGTGGCTGGAAGAACATTTCTAGAAATTACTGTGTCCTAAGTCAAACAGAGGCAATGAAGTAATAAGTTGAT
This sequence comes from Nanorana parkeri, assembly GCF_000935625.1. Classification (NCBI taxonomy): domain Eukaryota; kingdom Metazoa; phylum Chordata; class Amphibia; order Anura; family Dicroglossidae; genus Nanorana; species Nanorana parkeri. The sequence goes on along the minus strand of NW_017306401.1, from coordinate 1,744,173 downwards.
AAATATTCAGATGTTTTTCTATAAAAGCAGACTGTCTTCTCTATGATGCTTGAAATAAAAGATGTTCGACAGATAATGAAGCTTTGTATGTATTATCAACATGGCGCCGGTAGATTTGGGGCACCCACTGTAAACATTGACAGATTTTGCATTTCTGTCTTGCTGAGAAATCTGGACTGAGGCACTAAGAGCTTAATGATGGGGAAAGGAGTTGAGACTCTGCAGGGGGCTAAGTCTGCAATATTAACTGCAATTAGGTATACAGTCCCTAATGCTTACAGATAGCTGTAGGGCAGGAAATAATGTCCTGCAAGTTGTTTCATTTTATAAACTGCCATAGGGAGCAGGACAAATAGAGTGAACATTTTAAAATGAATAGTAGCAGAATAGAGCTTTAAAGTAATGAGGCTGATAACAAAACCAGACTAGCTGAATAATGGCATTTTAGTGGGTGTGCTATATTGAATACATTTACATTGCAGTATAAAAGGTAAGTAGATTTTGTTGCAATTAATAATCTAAGTCGTATGGTAAACATTGCTTTTACTAGTTATTATTCTGCATGACAACATACATTTAGGGGCATTGATCATTTTTGATCTTTGCTGTCAAACAATGTTGTCAATGCACATAAAAGTGTGATAAAAGTTTCTGAAACCATTTTTCTTATGCATTTCATAAATACATATGTACAGGGGCAGCTATTTCATTGTTTGTGTTCTCTGTTAGTAGTTGTTGTGCTCTACTATGTCTGTCTTTTTCCAAGGGCTAGTCTGTCTTCCTATTTAGTCTGTATAAAGATATAGGCAGGGCTTGACAAATCCACTTGTCTGCTCGTCTGTGACGAGAGGACAGTGGAGCCCGACGAGCAGCTTCCCGGCCGGCCGTTGTAATTACACGGCCGGCCGGGAGC
>NW_017306401.1:1710968-1743169 GCF_000935625.1 Nanorana parkeri | reverse complement strand
GGCTTCTTAGCCCCCCATGTAATAGCAATGAAGGTTGTGTGTAAAAAAAAAAAAAAGTAATACAAAAATTAAAGAATCATAAAAAAAATAAAGAAGCATTAAAAAAAATTAAAAAAGAAAACTTTGTTTAAGTCCCCGCCCCCCATTCCAATGAAACTTCAAACTGACCTGCTTAACAAACTGATGTTACTAGATAAACTGGATGCTCACTATAATAGCTCACTCACAGATAAATTCTTTACCACCTGGACCTCATTTATAGTTTCAACGCTATCAACATCGCAGCTGAAAGAGGTGATGACACTGTTTAAGGATACGGTTTGGTATCACAACACCAAATTAGATGGGTCCCTAGGTGCCCTAGATGTTCTTTTAATGCCTTCTAATGTTCCCCTGTATTGCTTGGAGGCCTCCTGTTGATCCTTCCCAGCAATAATCCAATTCAATTCAGTCCCCTCTGGATTCCTGTAGTACCACCCCAACCAACTCAAGTTGACAGCATACTGAGAGATCATTAGGTGCATGCGAGGCTCCCTCGCCAGTTTATCGCGAGTTAACCCCAAGCTATGTCAAACGACTGTCTTGTAAACAAATGCTTATGTTTAGTGTGGTAATGTTGTACAGTGATACCCTCGGTAAAGCCACACTGTAATTTCTTTGTCTTTTTTTTTTTCTTTTTCTGTTCTCCCTTTGTAATGTCTTGTTACTGATGAGTATTACAAGTTTATGTCTGTACCCCGATGGGGACAGGCTGATTTGCCTTCTTGTCATGTATTGATAAAGCTTTAATAAAGACTATTTGCTAAAAAAAATAATAAAAAAAAATAACCCCCCGTGGGGTCACAAAGAAAGCTCTATCTGTCCCCAAAAATATAAGTTGCAAGGCTATAATCCATGCTGACTGGTGACATTTTTGACTGACTGGTGAGATACCGTCACATTTTTCAAGCCCTGGATATAGGTTTGGTTCATTGTTGTCTAATAGTTGCATCAAGGGGCCAGGCAGCAGAATGACATTTAAGACAGTGGGGAAAGCCACTGCATTGAAGAAGTGGTCATGGCTCCAGCAGGGAGGACGGACAGCAAAATTATATGTAGGACAGCAGGCAAGCCACTGCTGATCAAGCACTAAGCATGTAGCAGTAGAATGACTTGTAGGACAGTGGCAAATGCTGCTGTCAATCTGGTAAGGCAGGACTGACTACAGGCAAGCTGTGCATCGGCACAATATCCTGTAGTTCCGATGAGCAAGCCCAGGGATGCAAACTGATGACATCTTCACGGATCTGCTTCCATGTTTGGTGTGGTTAGTTTGCAATAAGAAAAAGGGGTCTGACAGGGTCACCAAAAGATTGTGTAGTTAGTGTGTAGTAGTACAAGATAGTTTATACGTAAGCTTAAATATAAATTTTAGCGTTCACATACATTTTAACAAGCAAAAGCATTAAAGGATGAATAAACCCAAGAGCAAAAATGTGTTATATTGCAGCTTACTGGCATTTAGATGTCAGGGTTGTATTAGTTGCATCAGTTGTAATTATTCATCCTAAGAACATTTTCAGCAAGAACAGACAAGTATTGCAGGGACATGGCTGTCAATATTGTCCCTGCTGATCCACAAACCTGTAGCTTGTCAATCAGCATCTGACCACACTTAGTCCTGCCCACTGCTTTCTGGATTGACAGCACGGCGTCCGTTGCTGAAACCCTCCCACTGTAGACTGTAGTGTCTGGGAGGGGGAGCATGTAATGCAAACAGAAAGGAGGATTTGGCTCAGTCAAGGAAGGTAAAAGACGTATTTTGTTTACTTTGTGAGACTTGTACATCACACAGTACACCAAATATATTTGGCTATTAGTATTTAAAAGTAATAACACCAGAGATTGTTAGTCCAGGGAATATTTGATTGCCTTAGAGGATCAGAAAGGATTTTTTCCCCTCTGTTAGAACAAATTGGACCATGCATTGAGATTTTAATTTGACCTTTCACAGTCAACTGTGGGTTTAGAGTTTTTTATATGCAGGTTTTCTATTTATTTATTAATTATTAGTTGAATTTGATGCACTTGTGTAATTTTTCAACCTTAATAGCTATGTACAGATTGAATGTCTGTAATAAAAATATCAAGTAAGCATTATCTTAGTTTGCGAGAGATAGTTAACTTTAAAGTAATAAAATTGTAGTTATAAAGGGCAATTTTTTAAAGATTAAGGGCCCATTCCCACCATGTCCGGATCATCTCCAGACCAGACTGTTTCCGGACCCAAAATGCATCCTAATATATCCCTATGCTATTTTTGGCCTCTGTTCACATCAGCGCAGTCTGTTCCAGACCAGAAAATACTGCTAGTTTTATTTTGTTTGGTCTGGAATGCACTGGACGCATGCAAACACACTGGGACGCACCTATAAGACCATTTAAGGCAAACCAAATTCCAAATGTGGCAAAATTGCAGTAAACCGCGGCAAAACACAATGCACTACGTTCCAGATCTGGTCCGGAAAATGGTGTGAACCTGCCCTAAGTACTTCTCTAAGATGGTGTCTCACTTTAGTAGCAAGAGTAGCCACCTAGCGCCCTTGGTTGCTAGGATGCAGACAGTTCCAGTAGCTGTGGTAGTGTACATTCACACTGTAAGTTGTACACATGTAAACATTAGCACATATGTTTACATGTGTAAAGAATAAAACAGGTTCCATTCGCAGATCCTCACAAACGGATTTTTCCCGTTTAGGTTTATACAGCTTTAGGCTGTAGACCAATATGGGCCAGTGTGCATGGGCCTATAGAATACAATATTGCTGTGTTCATATCCATATAAATTGCAGATCTACACATAGAATATTGAAGGAATGTGTGCATGAGCCCTTATTGGATTGTGATGAAAGAAAGACAAACAACTTTATTTTAATTATCTAATCATCTATTTTCTTTCGTAAAAATGTCCTGTTGCTATAATGGGAATCTTGCCAGTAATGTTTCTTTTTGTTCGGTTCATGATTGTAACCTTTATTTTTTTGTCCTCTTTATGTCCTGCAAAGTGCTATTTGTAATTTTAATGAATTGCAATTGTCGCCGGTGGTTACTTATTTTGTTTTGGCATTTTATGTCCGCTGTTGCAAAGAGCTTTAACTTCTTACAAAAATGTAACACCTAATAATTTCTTTTTTTTTAACCTTAAAACTTACACTAGATATACTTGCTGCCTGATGAGTAAACAATCCAGATACCTATAGAAATGTAGTAGTGGACAATGTAAAATGTGTAAAGTCAATCAGTGATAAAGTGTTGACAACCAAATAGTTTGCTTTTTTTTTTCTTTGGTGGGGGAGGTTTGGTGGTTGGGTAAGTAGGTGCCTTGGAACCTTACCTGGAGTTTATCATTATACAATTGAGGCCTTGTTGACAACAGAGATCACTTTATTGTGGCCGACAGCTGACAAATTGGTCTTCGGTAGTCACTCTCTCAGTAGTTTAATTTCCTGTAAGGATAAAAAGCTAAAATACATTTCTATTAAATCAGACTTACAAGTCTTTGTCATCTCACAGTAAATACATTGTATTATCTCATTTTTTTACAGTGTATTGCATTTTTCTGTTAACTTTTTTTCAGAGTTTCACAGCTCCTTTTAAACTCATAGAAATGTTTTAACACTACAACTGCAGTTTTTCCTTGGAGCTATAGGTCACTTGTGTAATTAATGATCCAATTTTTTTCTTAGCCACTTAACCTGCTTAATAATGTTATGTAAATGTATACCAATAAGAATGAAGTAGTTGAATCAGCAAGACACATTTATTGGTAGAGTGACATATTTACAAATGACACACAACAATATTTACAAGACAATGTACAATAATAATATTTTTTCCCCGAAGTTCTTCTGTTCTTAATGAAACATGTTTACTTGTGTTCATAAAAAAATTATTAGCAAGACTAATAATATAACTGCATGTTGTGCGGCTGTCATATCACCGTCATCTACAGTCAAGACTAATCCCCAAAACTTCTCTTTAGGAGTGGCCAGTGGATTTCTGCTGTCAGTTGAGCGACCATTGCAAATAGCATTCTTTAGACAGGTTTTTTTTGTTTAAATTTATTTGGAGAGGACTGGACCTTATGACTGAACACAAATGCTGTCACTTTGTTCTGCAGTTTATTAGGGCTTTGTGGCAAATCACAAATTCTTTGCGGTAGTTTGATGCAAGGACTAAACTTTTCCACATCAAAGTTCTGCTTCAAGCCTGCGATGATATTTTTTTCACTTTCATAGCGATAAGGAAAAGCAAGCAATAATGAAGAACATATGCAAAATTTAGCAATTGTCATCCCTAGTAACGATTTAAAAGCCAATAAATCAAAAATAACCTGGACTTTTAGCAAATATTTTAGCTTATTATATCATTATCCAGCGTAGGTACATGGAAACATGCTTAAACTTTAGTTGTGCACAAAAATAAATGAATGCACTCAACTCCAAAAACCCATAACTAACAGGGTTATTCACAAAAGGGTGAAGAGTTTGGAGAAGGCAGGAGAAGTGATCAATCTAGGACAACATAACTGAACTGGAAAATGAGATGAATTGGAGAATTTTTCCAAATCAGTTATGTTGTCCTAGGTTGTTCACTTCTCCTGCCTTCTCCAAACCCTTCACCCTTTTGTGAATTGACCTGTCAATCTTGTTTCACTGCCAGATGAATTAGAACTGTTGTTGCATTGAATTGTATATATAGTCCCTTTACATAAGCTCAAAGATCCTGTGTGAGTGTTTTTGTGTGCTTTTTTGGTATTGGCAAGTTATTTCATTCTCTATTTGCCAGTTTTGTTTTAATTACTCTCTTTACATTTTTTTGTGTGCAATAATCTCTGACCAAATGCTTTTCCCAGCAAGTAAGGAGGGTAGAACAGCTCGATGAATAGCCTATAGCTGACATCAGTGGGCTCTGCACACTATACAGCCAGATGTTAAAAGATTTTATATGTATAGTTCTTGCTATGTGGATAAAGAAATCTATTTAATCTTGGATTCTTTAGCTTGCATAATACATTTAGTTGCATTTCAGTGGTCCCCCCTTTGTTATTGTATGAGTACCTTGTTTTTTTGTGAATAGTTTTGAAGTGGAGCATTCTACATTAGATTGGCTAGTTGGAAGTCAAAATTTGCAGGTGATACAGGATAGGTTTGCCATGGTTGCATGGGTTGGAAAAAAGTTATTCTGTAGTAAGGCAAAGTAAGGATCAGTTTGCATGGTAGAGTTAAATTAATAGTCCTGGTTTTCTGCCTAACTGCGGATAGTGTGGCCCATAATGACAGGTTTACTATTTATAGTTCATTATACATTTGTATGCATACTCTCTAAATACACCTTGTTTTCTTGTGTTACATTTACTGTGTTTTTTTCTTTTGGTAAGGGAGCTATCAGATGGTATTTATTTCATGGGTAAACGTGGGTGTGAAATTCAAAGATGACATCTGAACACCTACAGTTAGGAAAAATGTATTTCAGTGTTGTGGTTTTACAGTTTCATTTTAATAGTGCTAGTATACTATATTTTAACAAGTAACTTCCTAACTAAAATGTATTTGTTATAACCATGATTTAACATTGTATAAGGGCTTGATTTGTTGAAATTATACATCTATAGTTTTGCTTTTGATGGCTTAGAGCAGGACTATTATCAAAATGCTTTGTATTTTTATAATATTTAAACTTGCCACTGGCACTTGCATAGTCAGTGTTTTTCAGGCAACTATTTTTCATTGTATGTCAACAATAGCCACCCAATTTGAAGTTTATTTTAAGATGTTAACTTTGGGCAAACACAGTAGAGCAGAGATGAGCTAGCCATGGTGCTGAATCACATTTGTGTTTCCCTGAAAGGAGATAAACGCTAAAACATTTACTCTTTAATCAACTAAACATAGTTTGAAAAGGCATGTATGAAATTTCGGTATTAAAGTGACACTAAACTCAGGGGTTAAATCTTAAAAATGCATTCAAGCACCTTAACTGTGAACATAAATGTAGCTTATTTGCCTATTACTTGGCTATAGATCCTCAATACATCTCTGAGTTTATGCTGACACTCCTTCCTTGTAGAGGTTAGCTTCTCCCATGATGGACTAGAATTCCAATACAAATTCAGAAACTAAACATAAGATTGTAGTCCATCACAGGAGTGAGCTTGGATTGGTGTCTACTTTAACACACACACACACACACACACACACACACACACACACACACACACACACACACACACACACACACACACACACACACACACACACACACACACACACACACACACAGCAACTCTCCAGAAAAGGACAATGCCAGCACCTATTTAGAGATGATTTGAGAATCTACAGCCAAGTAATTCACAGTTTAGTGTCAGGATTATGGAGGATGCTGTGGCCAAAATTCAGTCTGATGCTCAGTGTGGGGACACTTTTTATTTGTGCCAAACAATAATATGATATTTGCTAGGTACAAAACTCTGGGTCCTAGTTTCATTTTATTTCTAGGGGGGAGCATCTTCTTCTAAAGCACAAGTTGAATGTAATACTAAAGCAGTGCAAAGACTGTGTGAAAAAAATCAGGTGCAGTAAATTGTCACTTAAAGTAGAACTGAATTCAAAGCCATTTTATTTTATTTTTTTAGCTTTGACTATAGTAAGGGAGGGTTATACCTAGGGATGTCCAGATACCAGTGCTGATACTTGGCATTTTCACGAGAACTACCAGGGTTGCAGCAGTTGAAGCTGGGACCGGGCTCTGATGCTCCACCACTGTCCTGAAATCATTTGTCTGTACTGTTTTAGAAAAACTGTCACATGACAATAAAAAAATGTATCAGTACTTGTATCTGTAAGTACTTGGGCAAGTATCAGTACTTGTACTTGAAAAAATTGTATCGGTGCATCCCTTATATATATTTATATTTAAAAAAATCATACATTAAAACAGGGATGCACAAATCCCAGGAGCTCTGTATGCTCCCTAAAAATGACAGCTGCATCCCTAACTTTTGAATTTTTCTCTAGTCTAGTCTTGGAGCTGGAAAAGTATCTGTGCTGGTACCGTATACGGTACTTGGTATCTGAACATCCCTAGTTATAACCACTGTCAGGTTATCTCTGTCCCTTTGGGGAGATTTGCCTTCAGTTTCTGTCCGATAGCCATAACACAAAGCAAGGAAAATCTGTGGTGGTCAGCAGAGCCACTAGAACTAGTGTCTCCAGTGGAAGTTGTCTCATTTTATTCCTGTTCTGGTAACAACCCAAAATGTGGGATTTTCTTTCACTTTCAGTGGTAAGCATCACCAGATCAAGGAGAGGTGGGTAAATCTCCCTTATGGTACACAGATAGAAATACAAATCTTCTAATCTTTTAATCCCTCTCCACTCTTTCCAAACAAAAACAAAAATGAATGTCTTGGCTACAGTTGCATTATAACTGTTAAAGCATTTGTTCAATATATGAATTGTATTGTTGTCCGTTTTGATAATTTTTTCCACCAGAGAGAGGTTTCAATATCTAACAGATTACATTGTACATAGTAACATCATTATAATGACCTCTCTGACATTTCTATTCAAAGTGCACCAGCCAGTGATAAAGGAAGTTGGGTTCTTCTGTTCTTTTCATGGTTTCACAGGCTTTATAATTATTAGAGTTTAACATTGATCTGTTTTTAGTTCTCTGCCTAAAGCATCTAAAACACCTCTGAAAGGCTTGTAAATGTTCAATACTATCTGTTCATTTGTGTGATTGCTTTCATTTGCTGCAAAAGTTGAAATATTGAATGTTCTTAAAACATATTAAAGTTAAGATGGGATCAAATGTTAGAGCAGGCAGTTGGGAGTATTATTTTACAATGTTCATCTAAATATCTATAACCTATATACACAATATGAGTGTAATGTCATGATGATGTGAAAAAATGGTTAAGCAAGTACTTTTACTGTGCTAGATACAAAAGGAATTCTGTCAGAAGGTTTGCAGCACATTTCTAATTGAAGTTCTGCATGTGGTTTCAGAAGATGTACAAATCCGCAGATTCATTAATTGATAATATCAAACTGCAAGTGGTGCCTGAGAGAGTAGAGTCATCTGGTTGGTCTGGTGTTGTGCATTAAGTAGGACATTTTTCCAATATATTATATTTTTAAAAAGTCTACTGTCTTTAAAAAAAAAAAATACAGTGGTTGACAGATAATGTGTTTATCAGTTCTCAGCTGTAACTGGGAGAGTCCTCTTCAATTATCCCTCTATCTAATTTATCATATGAGCCACACTATGTTCCCTTACAGCAGTTAACCTATCCACACATCCAACTAGGACAAGTTTTCAGGGCAGGGCATTGCTGTATTGCAGCTGTCTTTTATTGGGTCTATAGTAGGGTATGCCTTGTAGCAGCTGGTTACCATGGTAACGTATTATGCTTATTATGCTAAAAATGAGCGAACCAAGATTTTAAGCGAATGCAGCCCATCCACAAAGGCAAGTATTCACTTTTTTTAAAAAATTTACCCAGAAGTGACACTCCACTTTGCAACTGCATTTTTATTGTGCATTAGCACAATGTAGAAGGAGAGAGATTAGTGTGACAAAGTGTGCCCTGGCAAAGGTCCTTGTTACCACTGGGGTGCCTGTGCCTGGCTGCATTTCACTTTTTTTTTTTTTACACTGAATTTAGAGCTCTTACCTGCCTAGCTACCTACTCTGACCTGATCAGAGCATGACATGGAAAAGTATGAGGAGAAGCTTTCCTGAACACCTGTGCAGAGGAAGTATGGAGACTACCGTAGCTCACCTTTCCTTCTAAAGATGATAGTTGCCTGACTGCTACTAATCATCTGGATTCATTATTTTAATTCACCTGCAACAAGTTTGCTTAGCAAAGAGTATTGACTTAGAATTGTGACTTATTGCATAACTTTATGCTAGTGTCTCAGTTGTGTTTATAATTGCTGCAATACCTGGTTCTTCACAGTTTTTTGTTTCTTGTACCTCTGCAGGATAACTACACCTTTGCACAGCCAGGAATTCAGAAGAAAGTGAAAATGTTGGAGGAGCTGGTTAGCCGTATTGATGGTAAGTTGTGTGGAACTGCTTCAGCTGCAGCAATATAGCATTACGGCGCACCAAATTGATATCCTATCAGTAAAATTATTTGCTATGCCAGTCTACCTAAGTATGTCTCCTATAGGATGTCATTGTTATTTAACATAGGGAAGAGTGCTGTTTTGAAGATTTCTACAGTGGATCATTTTAGGTCAAGATACTAGAACTAATTTGTAAAAAAAAATGGAGTTTTTTTACAAATTAGTTTTTTTAGGCCTACATAATAAAAATTCTTTAATCTTTTACAGCACAGCATTCACCAGGGACGACAAAAAAAGAAACAAAAAAGTTTCACAGGGTGCTTTTTGTGAGAAAAGTGTTTAAGTTTCGTCTTTAGAAAACCTCAAAGTAGTTGATATCTTCTTTTTTTTTTTTGCAAGGCTTTGATCCACTTTTTGTTCAGTACAGCGTCTAAGAAGTATGCCACTGCTTCTTGTAGAGTGGATTGCTATTTTTGCTTGCTAACCAATGTTTCTATCATTATCCCTCATTCAGTATGGCTGTCTACCTTAAAATGCCAGACCCTTCTTTCTAAGATGGAGAGAATTCAGAGACAGGTAACAAAAATGGTCTGTAGGATAAATCATATCAGGATAGACTGCAGGGACATCCTGGGAAATAGAAGAGAAAGGGGACATGGTTGAAACCTTTGAATACATTAGGGGTGTGAATAAGGTTTTAGGAAGGCAGTACAGTAATTTCAGTATGACGCTAAGAAAAGGAAAACATTGACATGATCTCATTTACATGAGGGACATTATCTAACCTTAGAAGGCATTAATTTACTAAAGAGTAGTGGTATCAGTCAACAGTATATGGTTCTAAACATATGTGGGATAAACATAGGTCTAGACTCGGACATAATGGTTAAAAAAAAATTAAAAGGACCACTTGGTCTTTCTCTATTGTCACTCGCCTAAGTTTCCAAACCATAATGACCATCTGCACCTGTAGCTTGGTGCATGCAGTGGGTAAATACATAGTGCTCCATTGCATGTTCAAGTGCATGGATCAGATTTTCAAATCAGATTAAAAGCACTAAATCACTAAAAGTACATAAATCTCATGCAGACGGAGTATTGTAAAAATTGTTTATATATTTACATAGTTTTTTTGGCCAGAGGACACAAATACGGGAATTGCACTTATCCTTTAAATATAACATTTTAACAACAAAGAGTGCATGATACATATATCTTTAACCCCTTCGTGACTGGAGACGTACAGTGTACGTCCCATCACAAAGTGCCTACATGACTGGCCACGTACACTGCACGTGACAATTGATATCAGGCTCTGTAATGCCGGTAACAGCTGATTCTCAGCTGTTACCATTCATTAATGAATGCCTCAGTATTGAGGCATTCATTAATGAAATAGTTGGGCTTTTGTCAAAGCTTCTTTCTTTCATTAATGAGAGAATGAAGCCTTTACATACAAATATGGGACCGCTATATAGCGAACCCGTATTTGACAGCTGAAGATAGCAGAGAGGTAGCAGTGACTCACCTCTCTGCTATTCCTTTTGACTGCTGTATAGCCTGACCCAATGTTTAGATACATTTCAGGCAAAGAGATCCAAATGTATCTCTGTACTTAAAATGTATCACTTCTGATCGTCTAGGCACGATCAAGAACCTTTAGTGAGATCTGATTCTGATAAACTGACAAAAAAAGTGTAAAAAAATTAGGAAAATAAAAATTATATATAAATATATTTTTATACTATAAGTATTATACAAAAAAAACTAAAAATAATAATAATCAAAACTTGCTGCTGTGGAATAATCACACAGCAAAAATTGAAAGTGTCAGTCATTCTTGAAAAGAAACTGAAAATTAGCTCAGTCATGAACGGGTTAATTTGCAGACATTTGTGGACAAATTTGCATTTTCATCCTACAATAGGACCATCTAATATATTGAAGAAAATGGATTAAGATGGCAAGTTTTAAGTTACAATTTTATTTGCAGACAAAACTTGGTATCTGACTGCAGGTCTGAAGTTAACCACTTTATATGTAAAAATACAATAACTAGTATGGGCTAACCGATTTTTTTAATTTGTGTGGTGTTTTTTAGTTCACTAAATACAAGCAGAATGTAAGAAAATGAACACAAGCTCAAATATGATTTGTGGTTAGGCCTCTTAGCTCCTAAAACAATTCACTTTGTGAAAGGCTGACTGTCATCGTGCCACTGCAAAATTTAATTAAAAGAAATTCGACAGATAAAGCAGGCCCATTCTTTAAATATTCTCTTGATAGTTTGCTAAATTAATGAACAGGGCATTAACAAAGTGATGCCAAGCAGAACTAAGCTTTCTGTGACACTAACTTGCCAGTGGTGGAATTGAAAACAAAAAAGATTTTTATTTGCGGAAATAGCTTAATATTATCTTGTAAAAAGATAATTTTTTCTATTTTTATTCGATTTACAAAATCAGATTCTACAATAATGAATGGATTTTCCTATTTTTTTAGTTGTCAAGATAATCCCATACATATTTAAAGTGCATGTAAATCCTAATAATGAACTCCTCTTATTTGCACATTTTCAGTCTATTAAATATACTATTATAAGTAGGGATGCACCCAAAGTTTGTCCGAAAATGGCACTTTTGGCAAAATGATGAATTTACCATTATGGACAAAAATGCTGCCAAAAATTCATTGTATCCCTATCTTCTCTCCTCCCCTCTGGGCACAGATCTGTGTGCCTTCTGATGCAGTGGCCAGCACTCAGTGGGGAAAAGAGAAGGTTTCAGGAGGCTGAGCAGGTGATGACCGCTGTCAGGATGTCGAGCAGTGCGGGGCGATGACCGCTGTCAGGATGTCGAGCAGTGCGGGGCGATGTCAGCTGTCAGGTTGGAGAGCAATGAGTGTAGGAGAGCGCTGTGGTCTGTCACAGGAGGCAGAGCTTTCCTCCCCCACCAGCCACTCGGCCTCCTGTGACAGCCGATTCAGGATGGAGAGCGGTATACAAACACCGTCAGCTGATCGCTGAGTGTTTGTAAATAGCTGGCCATAGTGTGCCTACTATGTGCCAGTTATGAATAGGAAGTGCTCTACATGACTTCCGATTCATTCATGATTGTGGACATAGTAACGCATACTATATCCACAATGTATGAAAGGACAGGAACACTCGTTATAGAGGCTTCCTGTTCTTTCATAAAAGGGGGCGCAGAAAAAGAGAGTGAGGACTCAATCTCTTTTTTTTTTTTTTTTTTAAAGTTAAATATCAGGGCTCTGTTTAGACCTCTGATATTTCCCTTGAGCCCCCAGCAGTAAAGTAAAAAGAAAAATCCATTATAATAAAATTATTTAAAAATTAAACATTTTTTAAAATGTTGGAAAAAAACGTAATTTTTGTTTTCAGTTTCAGCCTGACAATTTTTTTTATCTTTAGTTTTGTCTCAAAATTCAATTTTGGTGCATCACTAATTCATAAGCATTTTGTTAAATTGGTTTGATACCTGTTGATCATGGTAAAAACTCACAGCTGTCCTGTGCTCACTTCCTTTGTTATCTCAAGTAGCCCTTCTAGTTCATATCATGGACTACAGAACAATCACTCTCTTTGTTGTGAAGATAAGAAGACTGGGTGTGATTTAGTAGTTTATTAAAATGCATCTGGGCAAGGATTACACACTTCCTTGCAATTTAACTGCAGAAAAAGGCATATGTTGTCAGTCCACGACAGGGAATTAGGAACTACATCCACAGGTTTTTTCTTTACTTGCAGGGAGTTTAATAGTTCTGCTTTAAAATAAACTGCTGCACAGTTTTGTGTTAAGTTTGTATCAGACTGTTAGAATCCTGAACAATTAGTTGCTGTGTAATGGTGGATATGATGCACGTTTAACTGCACCATAGTATAGGTTACCACTGCAAGAGCTTTAGGAATTTTGCTATGGTGATACAATCCTCAGTATTATCTCAGATAAGTTTGAATGCCTTACTAATTATTGAGGGAAAAATATGTATTTTCCCATTATCAAAGAGAATGTGTAGTGGTTTGTACAGATGTACTAAAAGATGCCTGTTGTTTACATAACACAAATTAGTGCTCAGAGTAGTTTTAATTAGACTAAGGGAGATGCAAAGCATGCTTTCTGTGCGGTTTTCTCTTTATAAAACTTATTCTGCTTTGGGAATCATTTGTCATGTTAGAGTAGCAGTGGTGAACAGTTAAAATCTCAAAACAGACACAAAAAAAAAACATATGGTTTGGTATCTATGTAGCTACAGGGTCTACGAGCGTTACCCTGTTAAACTGTTATGCTTATACCAGCCTGTGTTCTTAATGCCATTTGGATAGTGTTTTGGATGCACAGGGCCTAGTTATTCTGTATGTCCAGTGCTGCAGGGAGATATCTGGAAATTTGCTGGTGCGTTGGATTTATGAGCGGCGTAAAATGTACCTGCTATACTTTCTAAATATCTGGATCCAGAAAATAAAATCACTGCCTGAGACCAGACAGTCATGAAAACACCCCTTGGTCCTTATTGTCATTGCACTGTTTGGGTTCACTGTGGGGATTCCTGGAAGCCTGCATAGAACGGCACTCACAATGTTTTGATATGTGAGCTTCTTTAAATACCTCCCGCAGTCCGGTGCTAGAGACAGGGAAGTAGGAATAGTAATCATTTTGTGACCACATCTATTATTTTATACTTGGGTACTTAAACAGCAAATCATTAAATATTAATTGTGGGGAGGTGTGCAAGGACAGGAAGGGTAAATTGATTGGTAGGTTCCTATTGGTCCTCAAGTTGGGCATTAAAGTGACACTAAGTTCAGAAGTTAAATGTGTGTATTACTCAGCTGTAAATCATCAAATCATCTCTGAATTGGTACTGACACTGTCCTTCTGGAGGGTGTCTACTTTTGTTCCCAATGGTTCCTATATGTGTTACAAAGTAGCCACCGCTCCAAGAGTGCTTCCGTGATGGACTAATAATTTTATACCAAGTAAGTAAACTAAACACCAGATTGTAGTCCATCATTGGAGCAAGCTTGCAGCCGTGGATACTTTACAACACACAAAGTTTGTAGCATCCTGTATAGAGTGGGAAGGAGGGAAGAGATGAGCCACTGACTCTGTGTGTGTAATTTGAACCTGAACTGTTAAGCTATGTAGACAACATGTATTTTTCATCAAATCTGTAAAGTTAGCTAGTCAAGTAAATTTAAAGCTAACATCCTATAAGAATACAGTACGTTCCAGAGCTGTGGCACACACTATTAATTGAGTTTGCCATTTCGCTTGAGCATTGGGAGCTACTGCTTTATTTGAATACATTTATACAGGCACCATTATCCCCCCCATTCCATCAGGTTTCCCAGAAATTGTTAAAATGCTGGTGTGTCCCATTAAGTTTTTGCCAAACAGGACAGCATGTAGGATCCCAAGCGCAAAGGAAGCAGCATTGGGTTACTAAAACTCTGATCCATTAAGAGCTCCGAGGCAGCCTGCGATGTCCCTACTAAGGGACCAAACACCAATAGCCTAAATTGTTGTCACCTGCTTGGGTCAATACAGTGAAGAGTTTTCTGTATCTATGCTTGATGTTATGGGTAACCTTCCAGTTTCGTTTGCTGACTGGACGCAGAATTTGCTGCAGATATACTGTCTAAAGAAGCATCTCACAGGTCCATGTTAGAAGGAATTGTGTTTTAATAAGCCTCAGTCAACTGAAGCTTCTGCTAGTGCAGTTACCAGTCTGGGATCCCTTAGAGCAGCGGTTCTCAACGTGTGGGTCGCGACCCCATCGGGGGTCAAATGACTATTTGCCGGGGGTCGCCTGCTCTATCGAGCACAGCAAAACTTTCTCCACTGTTTTTTTTTTTCTGACATCGGACCGCAGCTACAGAGGACTACAAATCCCAGCAATAATACATTATAGTATAATGTACTATTGCTGCGATTTGCTGTATTCCTCTGCAGCTGGCGTTATTCTGCGTTGCGCCGTATAATCATTATACAGCACACTGCAGAATACCAGCAGCTATAGAGGACTACAACTCCCAGCAATAGTACATTATACAGCGCAACACAGAATAACACCAGCTACAGAGGACTACAATTGTACTATTGCTGCGATTTGCTGTAGTCTTCTATAGCTGGCATTATTCTGCGGTGCACCGTATAATCATTATACAGCACACTGCAGAATAACACCAGCTATAGAGGACTACAAATCCCAGCAATAGAACATTATAGTATAATGGACTATTGCTGCGATTTGTTGTATTCCTCTGGGATTCGTTGTCTCTTTTAAGCAGTGGTTCTCAACCTATGTGTCGCTTTGTGATTTTTGCTGTGCTAGGTGAGAGTCCTCCTCAGCTCTCTCCTAGTGCAGCAGTGTCAGTTCTCCCGCCAAGCCACCAGATGTCGCTGCAGCAGCCGCGTCATCCCTAAATTTTACCGTTGGGGTCACCACAACTTGGCAAATGTTACCAAGGGGTCCCGGCCCTAGAGGGGTTGAGGACCACTGCCTTAGAGGCCCAAAGACTATGAAGTCTGTTCCAGTACACTCCTTACTTCAACCTGTGCTGTATAAAGACTGGGCTACTCCTAACAAATTTACTTCCCCCAAACTCTTCTGAGACCAGCGCCCATTTGATTAAGTTTTTAATAAGAAGTAGGCTGTTTCCTTTTGAGGATCTGGCAATTTCTCACCTTAACAGAACACTAACTAAACCTATTAAGGATGCCTTCATGTTTAAGGATTCTACTGATAAACATTTAGAAACCCTCTCCTGATCCTCATTTTCGCCCGCATGCCCTGCTATGCAACCTGTCATGGCCATGATGTCAGTCTGTCTTACATTAGGGGAATGGACGCAGATGTCAAAGAGTCCATCTCTAGTTGTTACTGTCGCTTTAGTTGTAGAGCGCATAGAACTTTTGCCTTTAGTCCTTCATTATTGTATTGACAGTCTAGTTATCTATTCTATTTCCCAAATGAGTCTCCTGTCTGTGATCATCAGGAGATCTATGTGGCTTAATTGCTGGTCTGCAGTAAAACAATTAAAAAAATGCATGCTGCCCATGCCTTTTGTTGGGGAATGTCTTTTTATTTTTTAAACAACTGTTTATTAACACAGAAGAAAAACAGAGTACACAATATATTGATGTATAGTTACAAATATATCAAAGACACTGTACGAAGGACATCAGTACAAAATAAGGATGATGAGTAAATGAGACTAGAATGATACTCAATTGGAAATTATTTGGTATCCACTTGCATGTTAAAAAAAAACATGGCGATGCAAAGATAAAAGATGGAAAAGAACAAACTTCATAACAAATAAACACCTGTCTATGTGATTGGCCAGATTAGCTATAGTAGAGTTCATTGTAAGTTGAGCTTTGACCCAAACATCTTGTTAGGGAACCAAGAAGAAACCAGACAAAAACTTACAGTGCAGCAAAAATAAATGGAGTTTATTGAAAACATCTATAAACATAAATGCAACAAACAATGGAGAAAGTCCAGGACGTTGTTAGCACCAAGCCAAAGATCAGAAGCCAAAGTGGGTAGTAATCCGAACCACGTCGGTGAACACTGAGAGTGGTATGAACGGAGACAAAGCCGGAGTCAGGAACCAGGAGATCAGTCAGCCAGAGCCAGGTTCATAGACAAACAGGAATAACAGCAGCACACTTGGTTGATCAGCACAAACACAAGGGCAGAGACTGCATGGACAAGCAGATGGTTAAATAATGAGCTGGTGTTTGCGTCATCACTCTGAAACAGGAATGTGTTAAGAGTTTTGTTAGTAGTTGCAGAATTATGTTTACAGGTTTGGTCATAGAGGGCACCAAAGAGGAACAGCATTGTCAAGCATACTGCAAAACAAGTCATGCTGCAGTCAACTGGAGGAGGAGGAGGAATGGTAAGAAACCCTGACACATCTGACCCAGATTTAGCAACCCCAATACCAAAAAAAGGTTGGCACGCTGCAAAAGCTACATACAAACAGAATGCAATCATTTGCAAATATCATAAATCCATATTTTATTAACAATATAACATAGACAACATATGCATTTGTTAAACTAAGAAAATGTACCATTTTAAGAAAAAAAAAATAAAGTCATTTTGAAATTGATGGCAGCCACACATCTCAAAGTAGTTGGGACAGGGCAACAAAAAGCTGGCAAAGTAATCGGTACTAACAAGGAAGAGCTGGAAGAGCATTTTGTAACTAATTAGGTTAATTGACAACAGGTCAGTAGCATGATTGGATATAAAAAGTGTATCTTATAGAGTGAGAGTGTTTCAGGAGTACAGATGGGCAGATGTTCACCAATCTGTATGAAGCTGCATCTAAAAATTGTCAAACAATATCCAAATACAGGTGAAACTCGAATAATTAGAATATCGTGCAAAGTTCATTTATTTCACTAATGCAACTTAAAAGGTGAAACTAATATATGAGATAGACTCATTACATGCAAAGCAAGATAGTTCAAGCCGTGATTTGTCATAATTGTGATGATTATGGCTTACAGCTCATGAAAACCCCAAGAACCCCAAATCCACAACCTCAAAAAAGTAGATTATAACATGCAATCAATAAAACAAGGATTGTACATAGAACAATATCGGACCTCTGAAAAGTACAAGCATGCATATGTACTCAGTACTTGGTTTGGGCCCCTTTTGCAGCACTTACTGCAATTACTTTTGCATGATATTCTAATTATTCGAGTTTCACCTGTAAAGTTCCTCAAGGTAAAATTGCTGATGATATATCATCTACAGTACGTAATATCAAAAGATTCAGAGAATCTGGAGAAATCTCTGTGCGCAAGGGACAAGACCAAAACGCAATATTGTATGCCCGTGATCTTCTGACACTTAGACGGCACTGCAAAAAAACCTGGAATGATTCTGTGATGGACATCACTGCATGAGCTAAGGAATGCTTCCAAAAATCACTGTCTGTGAACACAGTTCGCCATGCCATGCAAAAATGCAAGTCAAAGTTCTGTCATTCAAACAAGAAGCCTTATGTGAACATGATTCAGAAACACAGCCGTCTTCTGTGGACCAAAGCTCATTTAAAATGGTCTGTTGCAAAGTAGAAAACTCTCCTGTGGTCAGACAAGACAAAATTTGACATTCTTTTTGGCAACCATGGTAGCCACATCTTCCGAACTAAATAGAGAAGGGACCTTCCAGCTTGTTGTTATCGCTCAGTTCAAAAGCCTGCATCTCTGATGGTATGGGGGTGCATTAGTGAGTATTGAATGGGCAGCTTGCACATCTGGAAAGGCACCATCAATGCTGAAAGATATATCCAGGTTTAAGAGTAGTATATGCTCCCAGACAATGTTTTTTCCAGGGAAGACTTTGCATATTTCAGTAGGGCAATGCTAAACCTCATACTGCATCTATGATAACAGCATGGCTTCATAGTAGAAGAGTCCAGGTGCTTAACTGGCCTGCCTGCAGTCCAGACTTTTCACAAATTGAAAATAAGTTGGAACATCTTGAAAGGAAAAATATATCAAAGACCCAGGACTGTTGAGCAGTTACAATCCTATATCAGGCAATAATCGGACAACATTCATAATTTTTTCTTAAAATTGTACATTTCTAATATATTTTCTTTTTCCTATTGTGAATAAAATATGGGTTTGAGTGTGTTGTTAGAGCTGCTGTATGAAAATATGATACAATGCATAGTCATGGTTAATACACATGTTACTGTGAATTAAATACTAGTTAATTTTCCTTAAGCTATTACCAGCATTGCTAGCATATTATCAGTATAGCTGGTTCATATACTGCCATATTTTGGTTATTGCACCATATTTTACTGTGCTCCCTCCCATTTGATGATGTATTTCCAATTTCTTTATCATATACGTTTTTATACCAACATGACTGCATGTCTTATGGCCAAATGTTCCTATTCTCGCATGGGGGAAAGCATTACCATCTTTTGACCTGCAAATACTATCTTTTCAGTCATTTTCTACATCCTGTTGTCTGCTATAACCTGCTGCATTCAATAAAGATCTTCGTTGATGAAAAAGGTATTTGGTGAGTTCAGCTATCTGATGAAGATTGTCCGCAGTGATTGTATTTGCTTATTCAGGCTAGGCAAAGTGGTCTCAGCAAGGGATACATCACTAATACAACAATTGGAGTCAGAATAATGAGATTTGCAAATCATTGCATTCTGTTTTTATGTAGATTTTACACAGCGTCCCTACTTTTTTTGAATTGGGGTTGTGTGATATTTTAGGGGGCAACCTAGGTGAACATAAAGCAACTTCTTGTAGGGGAGAGTAGCATTAATCCCAAAGATCCATTGGACCTTTTCCTCAAGAAACAGTGCTGATACTCCACTCCCATTCTGTATAAACGTTCTGGGCCTGAAGGTAGCCTTTTCTGAGGCAGTTCCATTCATTTAGTTCTACTCCAGACCCCTACAATTCATCATTTGGTCTTCATGGAACAAATCGTCTCAGTCTATAGATCAACCAATTTGTCTGACATGCATGACTAGATTGTCTCTGGCCTGGTGGCTCAGGAATCCAGCTCTCGTGCTGGGAAAATCCTTGCTCCCAATGTCATGGAAGATCATTACAATGGATGCCAGCCAAAAGAGCTGGGGAAGAATCATACAACGCTTGTCATTGTGGGGGACTTGATTGATAGAGGAATCTTATCTACCACTCAACATTCTGGAGATGCAAGTGAGTTGTCTGTCCCTGTAATGCTGGACACTGACACAATGCAGGCCAACTGGAATATCATCCAATCTGGATTCAGTCAGACAATGCCATAGTAGTGCCACTCCATATTTCAGACTTATCCGCTGTTCACATACCAGGTTTCGACATTTGGCAGACAGACTACCTCACCCAACAGCATCTGGACTCAGGGGAGTGGTCCCTGCACCTGGAGTGTTTCAGAGCTTGTACTACAGGTGGGCAATACCAGATGTGGACACCTGAATTATTCCAGATGCAGAGATCCTCTAGCAAGAGGAAGCAGCAGATTCTCTGGTGACCCTGTGGGTTCAGTACTGGATAATATATGCTTTTCCCTCTCTGAAACTCCTTCCTCTTCTACTCTGCAAGATGGACATGGATGGACATTCCGGTGATAACTCCAGACTGTGCCAGGTAGATGTGGTACTCTAACCTTATCTAACCTTCGAACAGTATATTTAAAGATGCACTGGGAATATTAAAACATGTGCATGGTGTCAGATGAAGGAAAAATGTAAAATTAACTCAGTAGATCTGGTGAGGCAGCTCCCACACAGCAAGGCTTCCCTCAATCGAGAGTAGCTCAAACCAAAGGACTACAGAAAGGTACAACATCTTGTCATTGCACCAAGATCATTTTTAATAGTTAAATTGATCATATAAAAACAGACAACACATCTTGGGGCAACCCCCCCCCCCCTTTCATAAGGGCACAATATAAACTTACAACACAGATCTATATCTGTAACTATTGCTGGCTCAACAACTGCTACCCTACGAGGTGAGTGTATCATCAGTTCTAATATAGATCTGTGTAGTCTGTATGTTCTCCATCTGAGTTTATTCAGTGTTGAGCTCTAATAAAGGGGGAGTGGTTTTGCCCCGAGAAGTGGCTTTTTTATATGACCTACTTATCAACAGTCAAAAATGATCTTGAATTTTTTAATCTGTTTTTGTTCTGGCGCTTTTTCTGTTATCCTATGGTCTGATCAAACTTTCGGCAGACACCCTGCGGGCTATTCCAAATCAACCAGATCTCCTACCCTAAGTATCGGTGTACCACCCTGCTCTGCAGCTATGGGCTTTAACTTCGTGGCTGTTAAAGCCCATTTGTTTTTGGGGACAGTGTCTCTTTGAGTCAGTTTTTTCTATTCTTTTAAAAGACAGGAAATCGACCTCCCATGAGGTGTTTGTGTACAGTGATATATTTGTATAGTGTGTTCTTATAGTAGTATCCTATTGCTGAAATGTATACATTAAAAACACACACAGCAAACTGTGTTCACAGAGAGTGATTTTGGCAAGTATTTCTGAGCCCATTTAATGATGTGCATCACAGAATCATGCCTGTTTTTAATGCAGTGCCATCTGAGGGCCCCAAGATCATGGGCATCCAATACTGCATTTCAACCTTGTCCCTTGTGGATGGAGATGTGTCCAGATTTTCTGAGTATTTTGGTATTATGTACTGTGGATGATGATATATTTAAAGTCTTTGCAATTTTACATTTAAGAACATTATTCTGAAATGGTTTGACAAGTTTTTGACACAAATTGGGAAACCTTTGCCCGTCTTTACTTCTGAGACACTCTGACTCTCTAAGATGTTCTTTTCATAATCAGCCATATTACTGAACTGTTGCCATGTCTCCTAATTAGTTGCAAAATGTTCTCCCACCTCTTCCTTGTTTTGCCAGCTTTTTGTTACCATGTCCCAATGTTTTTGAGACATGTTGCTGCCATCTATCTTAAAGTTACCCTTTTTTTTTGCTAGTTTCTCAGTTTAAAGATTTTATGTTTTCTATTGTGAGTGAAATATGGGTTTATGAGATTTGCAAATCATTGCATTCTGTTTTTATGTACATTTTACACAGCATCCGTGCCAATTTGTGGAATTGGGTTGTAACTCTCTTCTGCATGCACACAGGATTTACAACCTCCCTGGCTCCTGGCCCATTCACAGCATCTTAGAGACCCCATGAACAAGCTGATTGTGTACACTGCACAGTGAATGCACCTTATAGTGTACACAGAAAATAAATAATTTGCAGACGTTGCATGTCTCTTCTGCCAAAAATCCCTGTCTCTCAGCAATTTCTTTATTTTACTGACTTCTGCTACAAACCTAGATTTATCAAGTATGCAAAAGGTAATTCAAAAGTTGCGTGCCTATTGCATTAGGTGGTTGATGTTTTACATTTTGTGAAACAGCCTGGCTCCTTGCACTGTGAGGACATACTAAACTAGACATGTTATGCTAATTAATGCCTTTAAATACAGCTTTTTCTTCATGCTATTTAGTCATCACACTATCCCTATTTTGCTGTTAATGTGTTTGCCAGATATATAATTTTTTGGCTCCACACAACCAAACAGCTGTCATTGGGATTTTTTAATTTGTGCTTTTGCCAACTGAAAAAAATTCCCTTTGCTTGCTCACAGTGCAAACAACAGTTAACCATTAGGTATTTCCTTATATGTATGTTTTTTGTTGTTTCCTCTTAATTTTTTTTAATGCAGTTCTGTAATGTTTAGTAGCATTTTGCAGCAAGTTATCTACGTGTAAACATGATAAATTGTTAACATTGCAGAAAATTATAGTAAACAAATTGTTCAGCAGTAAGCAAAACATTTGCAAACCCTAAATTTTGTATATTTGCATGGATGGTTCCAGAAATGTAATTATTTTATTGCAAATGTTTGATAAACATTCACACAGCTATTGTGTGCAAAATCGATAACACCATCTCTTAATTTTAAAGGTTCTGTGCTTTCAGAAAATATATGGTTTAGAGGGTGTTTTACTAGCTTTTTTAAAAGTAACCTTAAATTCCGCAGTTAAATTGTAAATAATGGATTCAAGTACCTTAACTGTTAACAAAAATGCATCTTTTTTTGTGTTTCACTCAGCTGTAGATCCTCAAATCATCTCAGAATTTTTGCTGACACTGACCTTCCTTCTGAAGGTTGACTACTTTTATTCCCCATGGTCCCTGTGTGTGTTGTAAAGTAGCCACCATACTCTAAGCTCGCTCTCGTGATGGACTACAATTTCAATACAAATTAGTGAACTAAATGTGAGATTGCAGTCCATCATGGGAGTAAGCTTGGAGTGGTGGCTACTTTACAAGACACACAGGTACTATGGGGAACAAACGTAACCACCCTCCAAAAGAAAGCACAGTGTCAGCATGAATTCAGAGATAATTTGAGGATCTACACCTGAGTGATACAGAAGTAAGATGTATTTTTGTTAATAGTTAAGGTACTTGAATACATTTTTAAGATTTAGATCCTGAGTCTGATAGCTACATGCATGGTTAACTAATTTGGCTGCAACTTGGTGGATGGTAAGTTAGTAAAAAAATAAAAACCTACATTTGGGGCTTTGTGTTTGTGGAAGGGATGAAGGACAGATCAGATTCAAAGATTAGGGAAATTAATGTCAGAAATACATTTTTAGCACTGCACATAGGTATGTAACATAACTCAGATGCACACAGATATGTAATGCAAATTCATATTATGGGGGATTAGGTAGATCAGAGGTTGCCTGTATATCTGTTTTCCTAACATAAAGAATACTCAGAACAATAGGACAGTATTGTATACTTCCTATCTAACTGAACAAGTTAGATAAAATGTTGCCAGTCAGATATCTGATTAAGTGGCCAACAAGCATTTTACTCAACTATTTCATGTGCTTGTTAGCAGCGGGCAAATGTGCTTTCAGTCTAGAAATGGCCTGCATAATCTTTATTATACTGATAGCTAAGTGTCTTAGTTAACCCCATGTTTAATGTAATGTTTTGAAGTCAGCTTTGGGAAATAACCAAGGACAAGCAAGATTGTTAGTTTATGTGCTTTAAGTGGTTATCTCCTTCTGTTAATGTCCTGATAGCTTTTCTGGCAGTGCCACATTCACATTATTCTTCTGTGTATGCCTAGCATGTGTAGCACAGAAAGGTTAAGTAATGTTTTAACCTTTTTCTGTCTGTCCTTTACCCTTCTAAATATGTTACACTCTGCACAGGCTCAGTATACAGAGCTGGCTCTTGTGGAAATTGGAATAAATTGAGGTCTCGTGTATCCAAGTTCTGCAGATGTTAGACATTTGGCAGTTCTGTTGTTTGGCTCCATCTGTACATTTGTCAGCTGATTGAAGCATATCTGGTAATTATGTTAACATTCCAGCTTAGTGACATAAATGGTTTTTAAACAGGAATTTTCTGACATTCACAAAATCAAATGTAAGTCATACCTGTAATGCTCTTCATCTGTCTGAAGTCATTTCTGCACTACTTTGAGAGAATGTGTGATTTAAACAGGTAGGATTGTGTAGGGTATATAAATTGCATTTGCATATTGCTGACTCACCATTAAACCACATTAGTCAGTTAAACACGTTGCCATTGTTCCCCAGCCCATCCATGATACACAAAAGCAATGGCAAAGTTGTTTCTTTTTCTTAAAGGAATATTGCCAAAGTGCATTATTTAAGTATTCATCAACTTGTGACACATTTAGTAACAGATAAAAAAGAGACAAGAGGAAAGAAGGCAGATAAAATATACTGAGAACATACGTAGTCAGTGATGCCTTGGGTCCCGTCTCTTATTGTCTTCAATGCAAAGGAGGAAAGCCTTTCTTCATTTGTCCAGGTCACTGCCTGGGTAATGTGGACACTTTCTATTGCTTGTCTAGCAGTGGAGTCCTATTAGGATCCTGAAGACTGGAGCTGCCTTATGACATTTCAAAGTGGTGACCAGTCAGCTGCAGCCCTGGATCCACAAGGTATTGTTGGGGTTACAATTGCTTAATCGGGGGGTGGGAGGGGTGTGAGATGGGTGATGCCCAAAGATGGACTTTAAACTTATTTTGCTCTCACTGCTAGCATTGCAAAAATGTCTAATTACTATAGTAAATCTTGTATTTGTTTTACTTTCTAGTAAGAATTCTGCATAACGCGCGGAATGCAGAGAATATATCACAGAAAAGATAAGCAGTTTTCTAAGACTGGTAGCTGGCAAAAATAAATTCACACTGGGGAGCACTGAAACACGACAATTAATTAATGACTATGTGGTTATAAATCCATGTCCCATTTGTGCATATGTCCCAAATCTTGGCATTTCACTTCAAATGAAATTCCCTCTTTGTTCAGTGTTCCCTAATTTACCATCTTAACTTGAAGATATGGGAGGGGCAACACAATAGTGCAGATGCCATTTTGCCGTGTTCACACTAACATTTATGGCCACAGGGAAAGAGGGTGATAGGAGCAGAATACTAAATACTGCTTGGAAATGTTGTAACCTTGTTTTAAAAAAAAAGACAGCCTTTTGACTAAAATAAGTCTGGTCCCAAAGGCTTAAATGACTCCCAGGTATGATGGACACAAACATATTAATTTGGAAACCTGCAGAACTACACATTGTAACATTATACAGCTAGTTCAGCCTCTGGGTACCTCTGTTATATTTATTTGCTAACTGGGAAATACTTGTACATTGTTGGATCTAATTTCTTTTCCATCTCACTGCAATGAAATCATCTAATAATGTTTTATTAAGGAATAAAAAAGCCTTACTGAACAACTATAGCACCTAGCAGAGTGAAGATTTAAATTTGTGCTTTCTTTGTTCAGTTACTGTTGCTTCCAGGGACCTTTACTGCTGTCAGTTTCCTAGTTGTCACAGACATTTTCAGTATGATATCCCCAGAAGTTCTATTGGATCTGTCACCTCTTACATGCTTTAAATGACAAGCACAAGGCATCTTCACTGCTTACTTTGTTTAGCATTCTGTTTCAAAATAAATGCTGTTGATGTTTATGTTCTTTGCTGTAAAACTGTCTGCTGTTGTGTTTGCCTTCTGTGTAGTTAAGAATTAGCACTAGACAATTTTTTGTAGTTTGGATGCAATACAGACATAGCCTGTCTTTTGCCCTTACATCTGCTAAATAAAAGAAAATGTATTATTTTAGGCATGTATCGCCTTTAATACAATATGGAGATTGGGTTGACTTAGTGCTTCATAACTAGGTATATTTAGGATTAGATCATTTTTACAGCATCATCTGTAAAATAGTAATTAATGTATAATGTACTACTATTAAATATGTGTAAGAAAGCTATAACTACAATCATCTGGTCTAGTATCTTCTATAGCAGGATTAGGCAAACGCAGGCCCTCCAGCTGTGGTGCAACTACCATTAGGCATTGCAAGACTCTGACAGCCATAGGTATGACTCCCAGAGGCAGATACATGTTGGGATGTGTAGTTTCACTACAGCTAGAGGCCCTGAGTTTGCTTATTCCTGTTCTACAGTTTGTTGAATTGGATGTCTCTAGATACTAAATTGTAGAAGAGTTGTTAATTGTGGCTGTAGCCAATTAGCCAACTTGTGATGATGTTAGACAACAGTTTGTTTAAAAGTAAGGTTTTACATTTTTCATGAGATAATTTGGGAATTGTCTCAACAGATAAAAGATGACCTATGTCTGGTCAAGCTCTTAAAATTAGCATGGATAAACCCCTGACATGTCACAAGTACAGCAACACCCTATGTTAAAAAAAATTGTACCTTTTTATAATGACATTATAAAAAAAACTCTAGGCAAAAGCTTCTTACCTTGTTTTTGAATACTTTTTTATGTTTACCAGTTTGTTCTTTGAAACCTTTGCACTGTTTGATTCTTCCCCTCCCAGTGGTCACTTTCAGTTCATTGAACTATGTCCTAGGTGTTGGTCAGTGTCAAGTAGTGATGACATGGGCCAGCTCTGTGCACTGTGAAACACAGATGTGCAGGGCTTAGTCACTGGGCTCAGGCTGAACATACACTATCTGTCAGCATGTCGGCTTCCAGTCCAAATTGGGAGCAATCATTGTAAGGTGACATAGATTCTCCTAAACATGTATACACAGTCCGTGTTGTTTCCCTAGGACAGCAAATATTACTGGCAGGATCACCAGCTACAACTAAAGGAAGAGACAGTCTACAGAAGAAAATACACCACAGCTAATGACCAGTACACTACAGCATATTACATCAGCTATATTCTTGGGTTTACATATGCTTTAAAAAACCGCTATTGAGCTTAGTGAAGTGTCCTTGCCTAGGCTATCATGATGTCACCAGTTAGGCAGTAGAACTTTTTTTTTAATTCAATTTTCTATCCCCTAATTGTTTTGTCTACAAAAGTGTACCTTTGTAGCTGCAAGGTAACATTTGTGACCCCAGCCGAGAACTATGCAGGCACCAGAATTTATTAGATTATATTATTTCTAAGACATCTTTTCCATCCAGGATGTCGATGCTGATACTAGATAATGCATGAACAAACATGACTTTATCCTTCTGGAAAGAAAGGCAAGTGGATACATTCTCAGGGAGATTACTATGATCTGTGTGAGGTAGCCAGTATTGTACTTACACATTACTTAGCATACAGTATGTCAATTTACAATAAAGAATATTTAATCTTTGAACAACTTTGCAAAAAAAGGAGAAAGAGAGGGTATTTTTAGGTGACCTCTGGGACATACCGGGGAATTAATCCAAAAATAGGGTCAGTTGATTCATAAATATAATAAAATTAGATTTTTAATACATTCAATTCATAATGTCAATACATAAAGATATACATTAAAATTCATCCAGATAAAAATCATAAATATGTGTATGCAATATAAATAACCTCCCTGGAGCCCACACAGAAACCATGATTATTAATTCATATATTGGTCATTGCTCTCATTGTATTCATATCTTGTTAAATCATTATTTGTACTTAATTGTTCTATATCTCAAAAATTCAGCCATGATTCTGTGCTTGCTCCAGTCTTTGACGCGTTTCGTCGAGGCTTCATCAGAAAGATTTTGGAGAGGTTAACCTGTAGTATTTGTATGAGTATGAAAGTAAATTTACAAAAGTCTACATGATAATCAAAATCAATTATATCAACTAACCATTTTGAGATATAGAACAATTAAGTACAAATAATGATTTAACAAGATATGAATACAATGAGAGCAATGGCCAATATATGAATTAATAATCATGGTTTCTGTGTGGGCTCCAGGGAGGTTATTTATATTGCATACATCTATTTATCATTTTTATCTGGATGAATTGTAATGTATATCTTTATGTATTGACATTATGAATTGAATGTATTAAAAATCTTATTTTATTATATTTATGAATCAACTGACCCTATTTTTTGATTAATTCCCCGGTATGTCCCAGAGGTCACCTAAAAAGCCCCTCTCTTTCTCCTTTTTTTGCTATATTGCACATATAGGGGTGGTGTCTCTGTGTGTTTGTGTGATGGTTCCTAACTTCTGTAATATCTTTGAACAACTTTAATTACTTTGTTAGTAGAATCAATTTACCAGTTTGTTTTAATAAAAAAATTCCACTAGCAGAACACATCCTTTTGTTTTCTGTCTTATGTCATCCCCATAACGGCCAGTCAAGTACATTTCTATAACCTTGCCTTTGTCGTTTCCAGGCAGCCCAGGGCACCATCTTCACCTTAAATAGCCAGGGCACATGTGCAATGTGACACGTGGCCCCACCATCTGGTAAAGGGCCTGCAATAGTAACTGCAGCTACAGGAATATGGTGGCAGTGAGACTTGGTTACCTGCTGCTAACACACACACACACACACACACACACACCAATTCTGAATGACCTCTTCCCAGAGTGGGCACAACTGTTGTATTCAAAATTGTATACCCTGTGACCCTTGTTTTAAAAAGTAGAAGGAAAAAAGTTTGGACAAACTCAATTCATAAGAAATTATTTGTTGCATACAGCATGTGGATATTCCTATTTGTTTTAGTTATCCACTCCCACTCTTTGGCTCCGTTTGTCATATTTAGCTTCCTGAAACAATTTGACATAGAACACCCCCTATTTTGAAAAAGATCAGTGTGCAGTACAATTTTATGTAAAATATCTATTGTAGGTGATTATTTCAGGGGACATCCTAAAACATTTAATGTGAAAATGGCTTAATGTAGATTAATGTACCATAATGTGCCTAAACCTCAATCAATTGCCTTGAAACTTTGCGCAACCTAAGTTCTCAGCTTCCCAAACCTATCCTAAAAGTTTCACTGCTTTTGCTTTCCCACAAGGCAAATGAGTGACATTAAGCTTGTTTTTTGGGAGCTTAATGTGCTTAACGTACAAAAAACAACCTAACTGTTAACCAATGTCCGCCAAACTTTACACATTACAAGATGCCATCTATGCCAACATATTATTATAAAGATTTTGGGTCATTTGATGTACCATAATTTGGCTAAACCTCAATCAACTGCCTTGAAACTTTGCACGACCCAAGTCCTCAGCTTCCCAAACCTAACCTGGAAGTTTCATGGATTTTGGTTTCCCACTAGGAATAAAAAAGTTTAATGTGAATAACCTTTGGTATGTTTTATCAAATGACCCCAAATCTTCAGAATATGTTGGTATAGATAGCGTCTTGTGTTGTGGGAAGTTTGGGGGACATCGATTAACATCCAAGTTGTTTTTTGTATGTTAAGCCACATTAAGCTCCCAAAAAAATAAGCCTAATGTCACTCATTTGCCTTGTGGGAAACCAAAATCCATGAAACTTACAGGATAGGTTTGGGAAGCTGATAACTTAGGTTGTGCAAAGTTTCAAGGCAATTGATTGAGGTTTAGGAACATTATGGTACATTAAGCTACATTAAGCCATTTTCACATTAAATGTTTTAGGATGTCCCTTATTTCGGCTAGTGTTTTGCCTGTGCATGTTTTAATGACACTGATTCACTGTAATGTTCCTCTTAAAGTGAATCACTGTTGTATTTTGTGATTTTTCAGTATAGCAATATATCTGTTCAGCTTTTCATTATGTTTAAAACTTTGTTACCTGATTTTCCAGTGAGAATTTTAATAAGTTCTATTAAAAGCTGCTGAAAATCATGAAAGTGTAATTATGTATTTAAGATATACACAGTTCATTGATGCAGAGAACTCGCTTAAGATGCTGTAATCAAAAGTTAAATCCTTTCAATAGAAGTAGAAAAGCTTGTAATGCACGGGTGCTTTGATTGTCATTTACTGATATAGTGCTTTTCAGTGTAAGCCATGGTTATCTAAATTTCACTTGGGAGAGAAAAATGATCAGTTGTAGTTCATTGATTTCAAGTTTGTGATTAAAAGATTGTGTATTAATTGCGTAAATGTCAAATTATTTATTTTTATTTACTTCTTTTTTTTTTAATTCCTGCTTGTTTTATGAAAGTAATGTTCACTAAGGAATTAGTACAGTGTTCTAAATGGTGTTCTCTTCATTTCCAAAGCATCAGATGTTATTGCCCATTTATTTGGCATTTGTGTTTGGCTTACTGCTTTTTTAACATATGCATACAAATATCTATTTACAGTCGTATAGAAAATACCATTACATACATGTGATGTGATGAAGTTTATCATTAAAAAATGTGATCTTTCTCCTTAAATGAATGAATAAATAAATAACTAGGCTCTCTTTGCCACACTGCATTTTTGGGATGTATTCTTGCAGATTTTGGGTGCACCCTCTGGTTTTTTTTAATCTGCTATTTGTAGGTTTTGTAAGTTGTAAGTGCTTTTGTGATCGGATCACTAATTTAACTCCGCCCAAAGATTGCTCAAGGCAACTGAAGGCCCCAGAGTGTGTCTATATCAGTTACAACAAAGCAACAATGGCAGCTGTTCTCATCAATTTAAAGGTAGGCTAATGGGCTTACCTTAGCAGTGTTTTGCACCAAATGTATGCTGCAAAAACCTCTATTTTCTTCTTAGTTGGAGGAACGTTTTTTTTTTGCGCTCACTGGTTGGAAAGTGTGTCAGGGGCTTTTGTTCTTTTTGTTTATTTTTGGGGTATCAAAGGGACTGCTTTAACCTCTTGCCATTGCCTCCCCCAGCTCTTTAACTGGGTCTTAATGTTTGGAAATAGTGGCTGTCACAATGGTAACATGATCAGGAGCTCTCACAGACACAACAGCAGAGCCTTTATTGATGTATATATGCTGCAACCTGGAGTTAAGGTCCTCCCGCCGTGCTGCCGCATGTATGCGTTGTGCTAGTGGTAAGAGGTTAAAAGCAACCTATTGGGGCTGTTCATCTTTGGACGTGTGTGCTAGATGCATTTTTTCATTGCTATCAATGGAAATGCATAAACACACCCATCAATGTGCGGTGCAATGCACTTTGAAACACAAATTATTGCATGCGATGTCCGCAAACGCATGTGTTACAAAACACTTTGATTTGAATTTGTTTTTTTTAATTGATTTTAATGGAATGGAAGACACATCTGGAAAAAGTGGACACATGTAAATGGGCCTTTGGACAAACAGTTGACAGCCATTAAGCACATCAATGCATGTACACTGGTTTTGCAAACACTGAGCAGTCAGTAGCGGGCCGAGCTAATACTACATTGTCTTTGATTAACAGTATTGCAGATATAAGGCTAGAATGTCTGTCATTAAGGTTTTTTTGCAAAGATAGTGATGTTATAAGATTTGACTCTACAAAGAGTCACTTTATATATTATTGTGATTTTATGTTCCATTTTAAAAGGAAATGTTAATTTTAGGAGACTTCAAGTCTACCCTAGAGTATAAATTATGAACAAATTTATTGCAATAAAAGGTGAAATATGGTATTCTGCATTTTGTCTGCTTTGATCATAGCAGTAAATGTGTCAAACAATAAGTGAATAAAGGCAAATTAATTCCTTATTAGTTAAATAATTAGTTACTTTTTTTAATAGTTTTCTTTTAATCTAATTTTAGCACAGTACCTGTTATTTGGATACAGTAGGTAGCAGGTGCCTGCTAATTAAACTTCTGAGCAGCGTTTGTGTGTTGTACAAGATGTTTAACATTACTCAGAGTTGCAATATGATCTTATTATCCGGATAGGGCAGACCTTATCCACATTATAGTCAATTTTACAGAACTGTAAAAGGTAAAACATGGAGTTAACAAGTTCTGGCAAACTAATTCAGTTTTCTCTCTGTTTCTTATGAGACTACAGCATTGTTGAACAAAAAAGTGACGTATTTTGCAAGATTGCCTGACAAATATTGTTTCAGATTTATTCCTGTTGTATTTTGTGTAACTATGAGCTGAACTGAAAGTTCGAGCAGTGGTCAATAACAAAGTTTGATATGTATGTATTTACAAGCAGGTCTGCGTGTTGCGTGACCCTTTCTTTTATATGATATGCTGTAGAAAACTGACGGCAGAAAAAGGCCAAGTGTTCCACCAAGTCTGCT
>NW_017306401.1:1704345-1710926 GCF_000935625.1 Nanorana parkeri | reverse complement strand
AATCTCAATCAACATTTTTGTTTTTTTGTTTTTGAGGTTAGACTTATATTTAGCCCAAGCATGGCCATCTTATCTGTCTTATAACATCTGAAGTTTGTAGCCAAAATAAGCTACTTAATTGTAAATGATAAGGAAGTTACACTACCTGCTCTCAGTCATTACTCACAGTGAACTTGTGCTTTTCCCATGCAGGCTTTGTAATGGTGTTGGATTGATGTGCTCATTGAAAGCAGGAAAAAGAAGATCTGACACTCTGTGAACCTGTTGATCGAAATATAAGAGGAACCATTAACAATTAAATATATTAATTTAAAAAAAAAACAATTTGAAGGTGCAAAGGGCAGGGCTGTCATATTTTACTTCACTTGATAATTTAGTCAGTCTCTGACCTGGAATGGTTATGCAAGTTTGGAATCCAAACTTCACCAAAGTTTTCTGGGACAGCGATTCAAAAATAAGTAAATCAAAGATCAGACTAACTGACCCGAGTTTGTACTTTTAAAAACAAGTTAACAGTTGCAGCTTCCATATTTCTATCCTGACAAGTTCCTTTTTTTGTTGTTGAAGGAAAGCAGTTGTCGGGTTTCTGTGGTTGTGATATGTTTGTACTGTCACTGTGTAAGTGATTAGCTTGTGTGCTTTGTATCTTTACTCGGTTAGAACTTGGAAGATATCTGTAGTTTATCAGCTCCTTAGACGGCTTACCTGTCTGATGTATGTCAGTGTGGCTATCTCTTGAAAACTTCTGAGCTTCTCTGAGCATTGTTTAGTTTAGGAAGTTACTATTCTCACATATTTGTGCAGTGTCTGAGATGCTGAATTTTTTTTAATGATTTCTTGTGATTATATTTTCTTATTGGCACCTTGCACTATAAGATCTCTATGTATACAGAGTGCTGAATATCCTCAGTTTAAAGCCCTACTCAAAACAAAGCTTTTTTTTAGTTTTGAATACCGTGAGAAATAATAGAACCTCTGTCGTGTTTTTTTTTTTTTTTAACTGGCCTGTCACTTCCTATCTCAGTGATCATTAATGTATTGAGGAGAATCTCCTCATGACGATGCTTCTAACCCTTCCACACTCACTTTATTCCCCATTGATCGCACAGGGTGAAAGAAAAGACCTTTTCAATGTGTGCACGCACTACAGTAAAATCGAAACAATGTTCTAATCCTTCACCACTTTATTTACTTGTGTTCTCTCCTAGTTAGAACAAAGGTGTCAGGCTATAAGACCATCCTAACTGCTGCCTAAACTTAGAGCTTATAACAGGTATTTTTCACCTTTTAAGTTGCATTAGTGAAATAAATGAACTTTTGCACAATATTCTAATTATTTGAGTTTCACCTGTATATGCAAAGTTAGTGTAAGGTTTACTGTATATATAAAAAAAAACTAAATGCTTTGTTAATTGACAGTTGTACCATCCTCTAGCAGCCTGGATTGAGTGTCACTTAACTGTTCAGAGCTCAGATAGGATACAGGTCAGCCCCCATGGACGCCTTACAGCGTTCTAGGCTGACATTTGTGGCTCTGGCAGGGAGCGATTTACAGCTAAATGGCAAGTCACACACCTAATTCTGAATGGTAAGTCTGGACTATTATTACAATTTCAGATTATTGCAATGCAGGAATTCAAATCTATATACAGTCGTGGGCAAAAATATTGCCACCCCTGCATTTCTGTCAGATAATGCATCACTTTGCGCAGAAAATTGTTGCAATTACAAATGTTTAGGCATTCTTATGTTTATTTTGTTTGTATTGGTATGACACACTCAAAACTCCAAAAATGGACTGGACAAAATTATTGGCACTCTCCATTAATATTTGGTAGCACAGCCCCTAGAAAAAATAACTGTAATCAATCGCTTCCTGTAACCATCAATTAGTTTCTTACACCTCTCTACAGGTATTTTGTATGGGATTCAGATCTGGACTCATTGCTGGCCAGTCCAGTACTCCCCAGCGCTTTGTCTGGGTGCTTTTTGACGTGTGCTTTGGGTCATTGTCCTGCTGTAAGATCCATGACCTCTGACGGAGACCAACTTTCTGACACTGGGACCTAGATTGCACCCCAGAATTCTTTGGTAGTCTTCAGATTTCATAATGCCATACACACAGTCAAGACATCCAGTGCCTGAAGCAGCAAAGCAACCCTAAAACATAATTGAACCTCCAACATGTTTGACTGTAGGGACTGTAATTTTTTTTTCTTTAAAGGAGAATTATGAGGCGAGTGCTTTTCACTCTGCCTCATAATCTGAGCTGACCTGCGACAATGAAACTGTCACAGGTCGGCTCAGTAGATCGGGAAGTGAGCGAACACATACCGGCGCTTACTCACTTCTCGATCCTGTCACTGCAGAGAGCCGTGGCAGGGGAGTGACTGGATTATCCCCTCCCCTGTCTGATCCTCCAGCGCTGACTGGCGGAACGGACGGGGGAGGGGGCGGCTACAGCTAGCTCTGCCTCTAGATAGGCAGAGCCAGCTATCACTCACGCAGCTGGGCGGATCCAGACATATAGTTGTTGGGATCCGTTTCAGCTGCAGCGTCTCAGTGTACCGCGAGCTGCAGCTCACGGTATACTGAGCTTTGGGTAACGGGAGTACGCTAGTTTGTGTCCTCCCGTTACCCTTCTGAGAACTATGGGGAAAAGCCCTAACCCCATAGTTCTCCTTTAAAGGCCTCATTTATTTTTCTGAAAATAGTAGAATGATGAGCTTTACCAAAAAGCTGTAATTTTGTTTCGTCTGTGGACAGCACATTCTCTCTAAAGGATGTTGGCTTCCTCATGTAAGTTTTGGCAAACTCCAATCTGGCTTTTTTATCTTTCTGTGTCAGCGGTGGGGTCGTTCTGGGTCTCCTACCTCCCTTTTCATTCAGATGGTGACGTATAGTGCAAGCATACACAGTTGTACCCTTTGCCTGAAGGTCAGCTTGAATTTGTCTGGAAGTTGATCGAGGCTCTTTATCCACCATTCGAACAATTCTTTGTTGCGATCTTTGATCAATTGTTCTCTTTCGTCCACGTCCAGGGAGATTAGCTACAGTGCCATGGGCTGTAAACTTCTTGCGCACAGTGGACACAGGAACATTAAGATCTCTGGAGATGGGGGGGGGCGTGGCTTACGCATGGCGCTGGACGGTCACACTTAAGCAGAGCTCCCAACTCAGCCCGCAAAAAACTGCCGTAATAAGACTAACTTTTCACCTGACTTGCTATCCATCTGACCTCAAACATGGTATGGAGAAGCCAACGCTCCTCCGGATCGAAAAAGGCGGCCTCCGGTACCTTAAAACGGTACTTAATTGCGGACACGAGATCTTCTCAGGTCCCCTCGCGGCCTACCACGCGGCAGGCGCCTGCAGATAGATCCGAGGCCCATACTCTCCCAGCCACGCCACAGTCCCCGGGCTCTCCGGGCTCCTCCAGCGATTCGAAAGCCTCCTCCCTGGCTACGCTACAGACAGACCTGCAGGTGCCAGATGCCATGAGAGACCTTCCAACGAAGGCGGACCTGGCTCATATGTTCCAGGTCCTGGAGACTTCGCTCAAGCAAGATCTGTCCAGCATGAGAGCGGATCTCTCACATATCCTTACAAGGGTGGAGGAAACGGAGTCCCGACTGGATGATCATGACAGAGCTATTCGAGACCTGCATGAAGCTCACAGACGGTTGGCCGTGGGACACCGAAATCTCCTCTATAAGGTGGAGGACCAGGAGAACCGCAACCGGCGGAATAATCTGCGGATTCGGGGCCTACCAGAAGCTACGGCCGACGCGGATCTCATGGCCTCCTTGCAAGGTATATTTAACACTATGCTGGGGAGACCGGTCACTACGCCCATACGATTTGACAGGGCTCACAGAGCACTGCGCCCACGTAATTTGGCTGATACGGCCCCTCGGGATGTTATATGCAGATTCCACAACTATGGGGATAAGGAAGTGTCCCGCAAGCTAAGGGGGATGTCGGCCATTGACTTTGATGGTGCTCAGCTTCACATATACCCAGACCTGGCCCGCAAACCCTAGAACGCAGACGAGCCCTCCGCCCCCTACTGGACCTACTGCGGAAAGACGAGATCATCTACAGATGGGGCTTTCCAGCCAGCCTGATCGCCCGGAAAGGAGGCAGATCGGCTACTTTGCGCTTCCCGGAGGAGCTGGTATCCTTCTGCTCCGAGCTCAACATCCCGGTGCCCGAGTTACCCGGCTGGGTCTGCGAAGTACCGGGCCCCTCGTGACAAGACAGCAACTTGGTGCACGCCTCCCAAGAAAAGGCGCTTGGGAAGACCAGAGGCATCCGCGGGACATGGGTGAGACGGCACAATGTCCTCATGTTTTTTCTCTACCGTTTCCTGATATACAGTACGACACCACTGGATCAGTGGGGGTCATTTAGAGAGCCTGCTCAGCGATTCATCTGTGCATCCCCTCAGATGTTACCCAAATCTGGGTCTCAGATCGCCTTTAGACTTTTTTGTTTTTCCTGTTTTTGCACTTATTTTTTTTTTAGGTTTTTTGTTACTGTTGCATCTCTTACGGCATAAGTTTACCGTTTATAAGCGATGCATGTTGCATCGAAAGGTTTTTTCGCGGCATATCGGGCTGTGGGCTACGGCTTGCTCCACGTTATTACAATTTGGTATCCAACTTCAAAATGAATATCTCCAAATCTACTATCCTGAATTTAACGGTACCCCCCAGGGAAGTTGTAGCCCTTAAATCAGCGTTCCCATTTGCTTGGCAGAGGCGCTCCTTGAAATGTCTCGGGATAAACTACACGCTAAGACTACAGGATATGTTTAAATATAATTACATGCCCCTTTTGAACGCTATTCGTGCGGACTTGAATCGTTGGTCCCCCCTCTACCATTCCTGGCTGGGCAGAGTGAATGCCATTAAGATGAATGTGTTGCCGAGACTACTATTTTTGTTCCATGGGGGTCCCACCCTCTTATTTGACTTTATTACGTTCCCTGTTATCTAGATTTATATGGAAGCTGTGGGTACAAATGGAAGCGGCAATGAGTCACACAAATCTGCAGAAGGTCTGCTGGATCCCACAGAAGTATAGACAGTTATCTTCAGATACTCATCCCCTAACGAAGACGACCCTGTCCGTGTGAGATGTACTCCATTCTAAACAAAAATGTCAGTACAACTCTCCTCTGATGCCCCTATTGGGCCATTTGTACTTCCCGCCGGGGCTCATGGATGGGGGGCATCGCACATGGATCCAGGAAGGTTCTGAACTATTGCTGCACCAGATCATACAGGGGGGGGGGGATCAAACCCCTCTCCACCGTGTGGATCGCCCAGGCCCTCCTTCATGGATGTATGGCGATATGGGCAGCTGTCGCATTTTGTGGGGCAGCTGCCTTCGCCGTTGAGATCCAGGAAGGATCTGAACCAATTAGAAATGCTCTTCCCAGCAGATTAAGCCCCCACTAAGAGCATATCTTCCATGTACAACGTTTTATCACGTCTAGACGCCTCCTCTCACCCACCCTATATAGCGTCCTGGGAGAGGGAGCTGGGCTGCCCCCTTACTGAGACACGCAGAACACGTGTTCTGGCCTTCTCAAGGGGGTTGAGCAGATCCTCAGGCATCCAGGAACTCCACTATAAGCTATTATGTCGGTGGTATTACACTCCTCAGAAAATGCACCAGATATATAGTTCGGAGTCCCCGCTGTGTTGGAGGGGCTGTGGACAAGTGGGCGCACACGCGCATATATGGTGGCATATATGGTGGCTTGAAAATAACACCCTTCTGGCAGCTGGTAGCGGAGGAGATATTACATATTCAGGGAACGGAGGTGCGTCTGGACCCCTGGGAAATGTTGTTTCATGGAGCCGAGGGATCAATGGGCCGCTATGCTCGCTCCATCACACCACATTTACTCAATGCAGCTAAAGCCTTAATTCCAGCCAAATGGAAGAGTGAGGCGGCGCCTACCCTACTAGAATGGCTGGACAGAGGGGAACAGATTTACTGCATGGAGGAACTCACTCTTACCAAACCAGATCAAATAGAACGCCTATCGAAAACATGGGAGTGTTGGTTAGGGTATAAGACGACCCCAGCATACCTCACCAAACGGGGGGTATAAGGTTTAAGTGTGGATGAATCTGTGACAACCAGGTGTTTAATTACTTAAAAGAAATCGGTGTGACTTGGGAAACAGCACAACAAATATATAACTCACGATAGACCATAAGTAGTATGTGTTATGTGAATACATGATCCTACATCTACCTACTCCCATACCCAACTTACCTTCCCATCCTGTCAATCTTCCTACCCCCATACCTCTCCTGCCCCCCTACCTTCCTACAATCAAGCCTTTTCGGTTCACAGAATACCTAACTAAATGCGAGATTTTAGGATAAGGTTCTCGTGCTGAGAAATGTGTATTGACATATATTTTAAACCTACTCTATGGCGGATTGTATCCCAGTGTATGTGTGTATATGTAAATGTACTCTCTGTATTTTGTATTTTTATATGCAAACTCCTTTCAATAAAAACTTATTATACAAAAAAAAAAAAAAAAAAAAATTTTA